>NW_028301553.1:22685000-22782500 GCF_042242905.1 Orbicella faveolata
ACATAAAATATAGGGGAAAGAGCGCGTTTTTTTAAGTTAAATAAATTGTTTTCGTCTTTTTTGAAACCTTCTACGGTGCCCGTGACATTTTACTCTGACACCTTCCCAGTAAGTCAAACATTTTAGTCTAACACTTTTATTGCGCACACACTACGCCATCTTAGTAAATGGTTTGAACCCAGGAGTATCAGTAGTTCGTATAGTGTGATAGTCCGGGTGAGTGTAGTTCTGAAAAGAACTGCTGTTGGTGACCTACTACGCCTTCTGCAGGTACATGTTTCCAGTTGGATTTCAGTATAATTTTCTACATGCAGATAACAACTATTTTTTTTTTTTTTTAACTGGAAGCCGTTAACAGTTAGTGGTTAGCGATATGCCACTACTCTGGTGTTCCTGGTTCTAGTGCAAGTTCATTAAACTAGCCTTGGTTACAGTAGGAAAATTTTGCTTTCATTTTAGTCCCGTCCTTGGTAACGTAGTTCATTACGTCAATGTAAATGTCAGCGCTCGCGTTTGCTGTAAACCATGCCTTGCGTGATGCACACAACGTGTGGGCACTATGAAAGTAGGCATCGTCCTTAAAAGGCTTGGCGGAAGCTTAGACGGAATGACGTCAAGAAAACGCGGCCTAGCTGCTGAGTACTCAGGCTTCTTTGGAGATGAATTTCATAAGGGAAACCTGCACTTTAAAAGTTGAGACTTCGGTGAGTAGCTAAACTTGGTGCGAGATTTTTATTTGCGTTGACAAAAGAAAAACAGTTTTTTAGAGTGAGCTTCTCCTTTAAATCAGAAAGCGACTAAACGGCTGATTTCTAAAATATGTACGAGCAATCATTGCAGGATAAATAATGCAACGCACAACTAAATGTTACATGCAGGCAGTGTTTAATCAACCAAAGAGTAAAACAAAAGCAAAACGGGAGTGAAATGTTGAGGGAAAGACGGACAACAACTAAAAGCAGTTCTCACTCATGGCAGCTTTGCAGTTTTCATCGAACTTCCTTTGTAACAAATATGCACTCAATAAGATCTTCTACAATAGAGAAACAGAAAATTATGTAAACTGATGTTTTGTTTACTCACTTTCAACAACAACGTAGACAACTTGGATTGCTGGATTACCAATACCATTGTCAGCAGTACACCTGTAGCCTCCTTCATCCTGTTTACCAGTGATGGTCAAAGAAAAGGACACAGAACTGTTGTCAGAAACTCTTGTCCAGGTAATACTTGGTGTTGGCATACCTTTTGCTGAACAGTTGAGTGTCACTACATCTGTTTCATTTACTGTTTGATTTCCAGAAATATGAGTGATGTCTGCTGGATCTGGTAGAAAAAAGTACTTCAAGTCAATTTGATCAAATGCAAAGAAACTGAAAATTGTGTAAAGTACTGTCATTAATTACGTACTTACTGCACGGTTTGAAATTCTGTCTGACTACTGGACCACAAATATCAGGCAAAATATCAAGAACATCATTTTCCGAGATTTCTGAGGATATGGACTTATATGCAGATTATAAGATTTTACGATATTTTTATCATTAGGGTTTTGAAGCCAACAGCAATCCTTCCAATTATTTACTCAAAGACTGAAAGGACAGCGAAAACTACCAGGCACTCGGCTGCCTTATCTTTGGAGATAGCCATTAGCTGTTTTACTTTCAAAACCAAAATCAATTACAATACATATCAAATAATGAAACGAAAGGTTTCTCAGTTTACGAGATATGTAAACAGTAAAAAGTGCTGCTTGACGCAGCAAAGTTTCGATCGAAGTTGTAACTTGGCGCTACAGAGTCTACAGGATTTCATTCCACCAAGCTTCAGAACATATTGGGCAAATATGAAAGGCGTCAACTTTCCTATTTACGAGACAAATGGTCCAAGTTGTCCTCAAACCCTAATAAAAAAGAAAATAATTTTTATTGTATTGCATGATTTACCAACAACAGTGATGCCGACAGTAGCATTGTCTCCTGTGCCAACTGTGTTTACAGGAACACAAGTGTACACTCCATCTGCTTCAACTGTGACATTAAACACACCTGAAGCACTGTTACCAATAGACTTGCCATTAAAATAGAAATGATACTCAGCTTCAGGACTGGCGTCTGCTTCGCAGTTCAAAGTCACAATACTGTCATGAAGTAATGTAGTGTTACTAGAAACTGTTTTGAGGGTTGTAGCATCAGGTGAATCTTCAAAAAGAAAACATTAACCTTAAAAGACATCATTCATTAATCAATGTTAATGTATTTCGGTATATTTGTTAGATAGTAGTGTATTCTCACTGGAAAATGCAAGAGTCGTGTTTTCTTAGTTTAAATAGGGAGTAGTGTAGTCCTATTGGGAAAATGCCAGAGTTATACCCACGATTATAGGTGGATTGTCGAGTGACGGCACTCAACTACAGAAAGAGGATAGCAATTATGTTGTGTACTTACATAACACTGTAACAGTTATAACTTCTGTAGGTCCATTACCAAAGTCATTGAACGGAGTGCAACGATAGTTCGCCTGCTTCACTCTTTCATTGAAAGACGTTGAGATCACCGAGACGTCACTGCCAGTTGTGTCATTAACAAAATTGTCCTGGTTTTTGTAGAATCGATACTTTGCAGGTGGGTTGGCCTTCGAGCTGCAAGTGATGCTGAAGGATGTATTAACTACAACTGACCTGTCGCTCAAAGAAGTCCTCAGATTTGTCTCTATTGGACGATAGTCTAAACTCAAAGAGAAACAATGTAAGTATTACTTTTGTACACGTAAATTATGCCATCCTGTAGAAATGTCATGTAGTTCAATTTTATTTATTTGAAGTTTAACAGTAAGTGTCCTTAAATTTCGGTTATATAAACTAACCAAAAGGGAAAATAGTTCAAAGAAGAGGGCCCATAACCAGAAGTAATGAGTCAGCATTAAACATAAGAAAAACAATAATTAAATAGTTACATAATCAACATAATAGCAGGAAATGTAGTTTTATCGACTTGGGGCCAGAGAAGAGCACCCAGGGACGAAGTCAATTATACTGTGCGCAAGACTACAGTGTTATCAAAACACCAGATTGTAGCGTTTCGGCTCTGTGAAAATGTGAAAAAGGTTGCATGATCTTATGATGATATTAACCTCTCAACTCGACCAATGGACCTCAAAATAGACAGGCTTAATTTTAGGTCAAGGGAAATAAAAACCAGTGCAGAAAGTAGATGGTTAGGAATAACCGAGTTCGATTAAGCGGAGTCCAACCGCGTGTCGTTAGTTTTCTATCTAGACGTATGTGACATGGACCGACTAGCGCTTTTTAGCACTAAAAAGTAAGAAACCAATGCAACAATTTGGAGTGCCTAGTCTACAGAGTTCATGTATACAAATAATAGTGGATTTATAGGGAGGATGTGCACCAGCTCTGATCCCTTTAAAAGAATAGGTAGTAGGTATTGCGCACATGAATCTTCAAGCAGTGATTTTTGTTAGAAACCATAGGTTGAATGGTCCCTATTTAAAAGTTTGGATAATGTATAAAGATAAACATTGGCTCACATGTAAAGGCAACAGTTTAAAACACCCAAACCGGAAAATATCGCATAAATACTCCCCAAAAATAACTAAAGTCAGATGACGAGATTTTTTCCTTTTGTATGTTTGTTTCGTCCTGTCGATAGTTTGTCATAGAGAGGGAAACCAAAAGGACTGCTTCGAAAGAATTACAACCAGTACACGTATGGGGTGCATAACGCTCTAGCTTACTGTCATCTGATCTGTTGCTGTATTTTATAAGCATGCAAAAGATTCAGAAAGATAATAATAATGTGCCATGTCATAAAATAATCCTGCGAACTGCAAAACAATACAATAATTAAAATGCTCACTATTTGATCATGATAAGAGTACAACTTTGTGTGAACCTGTCATTAAATTAAGCACCAGTGGAAATTTGAAGATTTGGGGAGCCTTGTGTCTAAAGGGCCAGGACGTATTTAAAGGCTAAATTGTTGAAAACATCACTGCTACTTCAATATAACTCGTAATGTCAAATAACTTGTGCTCCATAAATCTCATGTGAAATCAGTATTTTTGTAAGACCTACATTGAACGTTAATGAATGTAACCACACTGTCTGGACTCCCCACACCATTCTCAGCAGTGCACCTGTAGCCTCCTTCATCCTGTTTACCAGTGATGGTCAAAGGAAAGGACACAGAACTGTTGTCAGAAACTCTTGTCCAGGTAATATTTGGTGTTGGATTACCATCCGCTGTACATACTAGAGTCACTGAGTCACTTTCGTTCACTGTGTTATTGCTAGAGATGTTGAGGACGGTTGGAGCATCTATGAAGAGATAAAGGCAATAAGGGTAATATCAAGAATATTAATACTCGCACAAATTATTTTAAACAATGTGCATCTTTTAAAATTGCTATTTGGAGATCTGAGAGGATTTCCTATTCGATAACTACACTTTCTCTGAATGACTTAAAGAGAGAAACGTTGTAGACTAGTTTTACAGGTTACATATGGGGCGCCGTTTGTAAATTTATTATTTAGACCGAATTTATGCCATTTTCCCCTTATTTATAAATAATTGGAAATGCCACAAAATTTGTTTATAAATAAGACACAAGAACTTGTCCGTTGATATGTAAATAGTTATTTTAGGTACGTCCTGATTTATAAATAATCTTTTACCATAGAGTTATTATATATAAATAACAAACTAAACAACCTCAATTATTTACAAATCAGGTCATCTCTAAAATAGTTATTTACATATCATAAAGTTTGTAAATCCCATTATTTATAAATAAATTACTTCGCCGGGAGTGTAAATTCATTATTTAGAAATAATAAATTTCACCTCGCCGAGTGTAAATTTATTATTTATAAATAATGAACTTCACTGAGTGTGTAAATTCATTATTTAGAAATAATGAATTTCACCTCGCCGAGTGTAAATTTATTATTTATAAATAATGAACTTCACTGAGTGTGTAAATTCATTATTTAGAAATAATAAATTTCACCTCGCCGACTGTAAATTTATTATTTATAAATAATGAACTTCATTGAGTGTGTAAATTCATTATTTAGAAATAATGAAGTTTCATCTCGCCGACTGTAAATTTATCATTTAGAAATAATGAATTTAACCGTGTGTGTAAATTTATTATTTAGAAATTCATTATTTAGAAATAATGAAGTTTCATCTCGCCGAGTGTAAATTTATTACTTAGAAATAATGAACTTCACTGAGTGTGTAAATTCATTATTTAGAAATAATGAAAGTATGAAAGGCTGACCCAGCGTCTCTTGCCCGATCGATTTCGGAGGTTGTTTCTCGCGCTATAAGTGAGACAGTTAATGCTGCCCTTGCTCAGGTAGGTATGCAACCTGAAATTCAACAGTGACAGATCTAGGGGAGGCTCCCCCCCCCCCCTCCCCTTATTGTGAATTATTGCGTTTAAACGAGAATCACGCTTCAAATATCTATTGTGTAGTTCTTATTCACTCAACAATTCGGCAGCTCACACTGCAACAGGAACAACGACAACGACAACGACAACGACAACGACAACAACTAGTCAAAGGCCGAGGTAACAGGTAAATTTTAAGACAAGAAATTGCTGCATGAACAAAATGCAGAGCTTTTAAAATCGGGAAATCGAATAATGTATTTACTTGCTTAAATAATTTTTTGTAGCCTGCGAACAGGCCCACGTTGGAGCACAAACGCGCTCGGCGTAGCTGAGAGCGAGAAATCGACGGGCGAAGCCGCAAGAGGAGAAAGTCACTTCTTGGCGTCTCTTTCCCGCCGATCGCTATTCCTCTTCGTCACTCGCGCGTTTGACTCAAACGTGAGCCTGCTCGCAGGTTAAATTCTTTGTGACATTTGTGACCTTTGGACGGATAGCTGTGTGACACACTTTGTTTGGCTTGATCAAGTCACGGCTAGACATGTCTATTCCAGGCAAGTCCAAAGATCGTACACGTAGAAAGCTAAATTAATTTACGTTTAAACCATTGTTGAATAGACCTTTTTCGACTGGGCGGTTTGTTGCCCCATTTCAGACCATGTGATGATACTCTTGAGAATTCTTCCTTTCAAATTTTCAAATAGTTGCGCGTATATGAAAAAATAATTTTTAGATGAATAAAAAAACAATTCTCTAGAGAATATCACGTGGTCTGTAATGGAACAACAAACCGCCCAAGCGAAAAAGGTCTATTTCAATAGAAATCAGACCTTTCACTTAACACGCCAAGCGATTTTTACTTTCTTCGTGCAGCAGTTTCTTTTCTTAAAATTTACCTGTTACCTCGGCCTTTGAGTACTTGTTCCTGTTGCAGTGTGAGCTGCTGAATTGTTGAGTGAATAAGAACGACATAATAGATATTTGAGGCGTGGGGTGGGGTGGGGGGAACGGGCCCCCGGGCCCCTCATCCAGATCCGCCACTGCTGAATTTCAGGCTGCATACCTACCTGAGCAAGGGCAGCATTAACTGTCTCACTTATATCGCGAGAAACAACCTCCGAAATCGATCGGGCAAGAGAGGCTGGGTCAGCCATTCATACTTTCATTATTTCCAAATAATGAATTTACATATTCAGTGAAGTTCATTGTTTCTAAGTAATAAATTTACACTCGGCGAGATGAAACTTCATTATTTCTAAATAATGAATTTCTAAATAATAAATTTACACACACGGTTAAATTCAGTATTTCTAAATGATAAATTTACAGTCGGCGAGGTGAAACTTCATTATTTCTAAATAATGAATTTACACACTCAATGAAGTTCATTATTTATAAATAATAAATTTACAGTCGGCGAGGTGAAATTTATTATTTCTAAATAATGAATTTACACACTCAGTGAAGTTCATTATTTATAAATAATAAATTTACACTCGGCGAGGTGAAATTCATTATTTCTAAATAATGAATTTACACACTCAGTGAAGTTCATTATTTATAAATAATAAATTTACACTCGGCGAGGTGAAATTCATTATTTCTAAATAATGAATTTACACACTCAGTGAAGTTCATTATTTATAAATAATAAATTTACACTCGGCGAGGTGAAATTTATTATTTCTAAATAATGAATTTACACTCCCGGCGAAGTAATTTATTTATAAATAATGGGATTTACAAACTTTATGATATGTAAATAACTATTTTAGAGATGACCTGATTTATAAACAATTGAGGTTGTTTAGTTTGTTATTTATATATAATAACTCTATGGTAAAAGATTATTTATAAATCAGGAAGTACCTAAAATAATTATTTACATATCAACGGACAAGTTCTTGTGTCTTATTTATAAACAAATTTTGTGGCATTTCCAATTATTTATAAATAAGGGGAAAATGGCATAAATTCGGTCTAAATAATAAATTTACAAACGGCGCCCCATAGTTACAAGCCGTGAGACCAGTGGTATCAAAAGGAAAAGGCAAGCAGAAAAAACTTTTGTCAAACAACATAGTAATTATAATTATTATGTAATAATAATAATTATTCTATAAAGAGAAACACTAATGGAAAAGATATATTATAAGACTAGCAATTCACAAGCGTACCAAGGTTTCAGGAGAAACAAAAAGATGGTAAGAGTAACGGTATATGAACGTTTAAAGTATAAAGTGCTATGAAAGCTCTAAAATATGAAGAAACATCGAAAAGATAACACCACAGAGGAAGACCAAAAACTTTCAAATTTTCCAAAATATGGAACGACTCCTGATTAAGACAGCCCAAACGTCGATAACATAGCACTAAAATATCATAACATAGGCCAAGAATAGCGAAATAAACATATATACTGGAAGTGCGAAAAACTCAACTGCTGGCAGGATGTAACGCAATGTAAATGTAATAAACGGAGAAGCACTGGATGCACAAGCTGGAAATGTGGATCTATTTACAATGAAAAGCCAAAACAGGAAAACGAAAAGAATTGACAAAATAGTGAAACAAATCTGTCAGACTGCAAAGTATAACGAGATTCATATCTACCACACTACGGACGGCCTGAACTGTAGAATTTATTTGTTTGTTCGGAGGGTACAAGTACAATATCTTCTTTTTGGCGAGCAAAATATGGCTTTTTTTGTAGTATACCTACCTTGATAGAAAATTCTTACATCCAAGAATCGTGGGAAAACATATTTTAATCTCCTAAATCTAATTTCTTGTGTTGTTAACGAAACACATTTTTTTTACACTAGTAACTTACGGCAGTTACGATTTACAATAAGCTAAGCTTGTTGAAGTTTAGTAGTGCCAATGCATGTGGCTATGACATCTGCACCAGGCATTTTAATTAGGTATTCAATACGACCGTCCACGGTCTTAAACAGAATGCCTAAACGCGAGCCAACTGGGTGGATCTGAAGCCATGCTCCCCTAGAAAATCTTTGATTTCAGTTCCTATTAAAGGGAGGGGTGAATTGTATCCTGTCCTTAAGGTCACTCTTAAATCATGCATGATACAAATATAAGGTATGTACTCCACTTCGTTAAACTTTTAAGAGTGCCTGCCTGTAAAAACGAGACAAATTCTTATTTTCGCTCGTCCAAAAAAGGCGCAATTGGTCAAAATACTCTTTATAGTTTTTTGTCTAGTGCGCTTAATTGTCACGGACCAAACTAGCCATTTAGATATGGTATACCTATAGCATAGCTCTTCCTTTAGAACCTTTTATTTGTTGAGAGATTCGTATTCTAGAAGAGTTATGACCCTCTAAAGTCAGTTGAAATTCTACATGTAAATTAAATTGCGATAGTTGTATTTTTCAAACGGCCAAGAAGTAGACAAAACATATTTACTTCAAGATGACTTTTAGCTCAGAGGAATGATTAAAGTGTACATTACAAACTGTGTGAATATGAAATCCAGGCAAGTTCCCTTCTTTCTGTACTGGCCTATTGAAAATGTGCAATTTTGCATAAATTCCATCGGCCATGTTGGTTGATTGAGCGGTATTTCGAGCTTTCCTAGACTTCACAAAAATGTGAAGTCGCTGGAACTTTGAAAGTATATTTCTGATAATCGCCGCTTTTCATATGACGTTATCATTTTCCAAAATAAGAAATTACCAATCCTTCTGAAGTTTTAGTTTCATCAGATGTGAGACCCTTTAATAACTTGATGTTTTGCAGCGTTTAAGCTCGACAGGGTTCCTCATTTTGAAATAGGGCACATTTAAATTTCCAAGTTTATGTGTTGTGTGACATTAAAATGGCGGCCCGATAAGGCTCTCGAATGGTCAAAAGGATGAGTTATTGCTCAAGTTTTTGCTAACTTAACAGTTGTTGCTCTAGAAAAAGTATTAATTTCAATTTGTCGGAGCTCTAGAGTAATAACTTTTCGTTTCAATGGCAAAACTCAATGACAGATGTTTCTGTTACTTTACGGCCGCCATGTTTGTGTCCCTCCGAGGGGCACAAACATGGCGACTCCGTACAAAGCTCTATAAATCTTGGCGAAGTTGTTTATATGTTAATCATCTTTCATATCCCAGCTTCTTGACTTAATTTATTGAATGGTTATGATTTTATTTTTGATGGCGTGACACTGCAAACCAGCCATACTTCACCAAAAGGGTCTTTTTGACGCAATAAAAAAAATCCGAATTTTCTGACCTGTCGTCGGATTCTCCATATTTACAGGCAGTGGCTCTTAAACATTATTTTGTAATTAATTATTTCTCAGACATTTTTTTTTTTCAAGAAAAGATTCATACCCCACAGAGAGTTTTTTTTTCTTTAAGGGCTCTCTCCTCCTGTTACTTTGGAATTTCTAATGACTGGCCATGAATGGGTGGTGGGTGTGAATATCTTCTGGAACTGCACATTCAGATTAAGTCAACAAGAACATCAGTATTTATCCTGACAAAGTCTGATTTTCAGCCTGGATGGCCCTTTGATTGGGACTGTGCACATTGTTGTACTGCAATATTCCAGTGTCTTATTTAAACCAAATTGCATGTGCTCTCGAAAGCAAGTCGCCAAGTTCACAACAGTTATAGCGGAGCTCCGGCGGCCCGAAGGGCCACCAAGCGGAGCCCCATACTCATATGGGAAAGAAAAAGAAACCCATGAATAAATTTTCTCATGGTGTTCATGGTTAGCGGTATTGCTCGGGGGCGCGTACGCACGACGACGACGACGGCGGCGGCGGCGGCGGCGGCGGCGGCGGAGTTGCCCAACATGGCGGCCATACTCCAGCTAATACGTTGACAGAGACATGCACCCTCGGTTTGTAGCGCAACTCTTTGATATTGGACATCCATGTTATCGTCAATTGATATGTCAAAACAAGGTATTCGCTGACCAGTATCACGTGACCATATCGCGGGCTCAAGTTTAGAGCTCATCGAGGCCACCTGCTTTTTTGAAGTTAACCGCTGATGAAGTGCTGGGTTTTCGATTAGATCGCGGGCTCATGTTAGGTTAACTTGCTGGCCGGGTTGTTCGGAAGTCGGTTAACGTTAACCCAGGATTATAAAAGTTAACCGAAGTATAATTTTTCTTGTATACAAATGTTTTTCACTGCTTTTTGTATATTTTGAGGACCTTGAGATAATTGAAACTCAAAACAGAAGGCCAAACAACAGAAGGGGAAAACTCCACCGTAAAGTTTCAAAACTCAAATCAAAATTCTCGCCTATTTTGGGTTAGTTTAATCGGGCTTTGAACAACCCGGCCCAGGAGCTCCCCTTTTAAGCTTTGCTAAATCTTTATATTATGTTTGCTTTGCATCTCAGGGCAGAGCCTGCCACTGTGAAAGTTTTGGTACCATCCCCCTAGCATTTGATTTACTACTGTAGACACTCAGTAAACTAACAATGAAGTACACTGTATATCAATGAAAGGAATGTCATCTGTTGGTTACAAATTATAATTGATATGTTTTTGTATGTTCAGTGGTGTTCAAGTAGCAGCTATATACAGTATGATTACATCCCTGTTCCTGTCAGTCAATATATGAACAGTGCGCACATGGGCAGCTTGGATTAACTGCCAGCTTTTCTTTTCTTTTCCTTCCAGCGGTAGGTTTGTATACAAGGCACATTTATACGTTCCTCACCTTTGTCGAGCGTGACGATCACATACTTCGATGTTCTTTGTTTTACTGACCATTGTTTTCCTCGAAGCCGGTTTAATCATGTAGAGTCCTCTTGAGCGGCTTGTAGAAGCACTCTTTTGGACAACTCTCGGTACACATACATCTATGAGCAGTAAACGGTGATCCGGGGATCCAAGGAAGGATTGATGAACGCCACGGCCATTTTGTGTTTACAACAGGTGTTTTAGTTCCCAGTCTTCCCGTGAGTGTCACATCATCTTGATTCCCGTGATACTCACGGGAAGATTGGGAACGTATATATGTACCTTGTATACAAACCCACCGCTGGAAGGAAAAGCTGACAGTTTTAATGCTACCTAGGTTTCAAGGATCGCTACAAAGGACCACAACTCTAATCTTGAAGCCAGGTAAGAGATTTACGTGAATTAATCGGAGCACTTTACGAAGGCGAGTATCTTAGTTACTCACTGGAATAGTTTCAAAATTTCCTGAGCTTTAAGCAGTCGTTAGTTTTGAAAACCTAGTGTGCAGACAAGTTTTATTATTGCGTTAAATCAAGGGCCATTTATACTTTCTATTCATGTAGTTCAGCAGTTTCAAACAGGTGCCACATTTTTAAAACGTGCCTTCAAAGTAGGGCTAGTAGAGCTATTTTCGTGTTTGGTTGAAAACTCGAGTTAACGGGTAGAAAATCTTCTTTTGACCGTTGAAGGAACAATATTGAATTATAACTGCAACATGGCTAAGCAAACTGCTATGATATATCTATAGCGGAAAAAAAGAATTAGGACTTTTGAGCGAATATTAATTTTTTTAGAGCGCCGGCAATATGTGCTATTTTTTTTGCAGTTTCGGCAGGCATGCAACTTGTGTCGAGCGGACCGAACTTCAATCAATCCCAGAAAAGTTCAATTAGAATTTTTAATCAAATAAAACTCATTTTAGTGATTGACTAGGTAAGGGCTTCGAAATCCCAGCTTATGAGAAAAATCGAATTTTCGAGGTAAACTCAGTGGTCGGTTTTTACAGAGACAGCCTCTTAATAGACAAGAGATCAACAAATGTACAAATATAGAGGTCATTCCCCAGTATTGCATTGCGCACCCTTACTGCGCATAATTTCACGCGTGATTAGCGCGCGCGCATTAAAAAATGGCGGCTTTTTGTTTACAGCTGGACCTCGCCATAGAGGTAAATCACCATTTTCTCGAAAACGAGCGTGGTGGCCTATCATTTTTTTGTTATTTTGAATTGAGTAATAAATTTCTCTGTGTAAAATAAATATGGACCAATTCTCAGTGTAGAACAAAACGCAATCGTCGGAAACGTGAATTTAGCAAGCAATCGTGACTACAATCATGGTGCTATTATAAGGATTTATATGGGTATAAACAAGGTGCTGTTGCTCCTAAACGAACATGTGGACCCCTCATTTTTATTTCAGAATTTTAGTTCCTATAATATAAGCAATCAATAGGCAAAGTTTCACAAAAATCTCAGTGCAGGTTCTATTTCAGTGGAATCATCTTAAGTGGTCACGAGCATTAGCCATCGCGTCAGTGGATGCAAAGCATATTTGCCTGTAGTAGTTTAGTGTTTTCATTGGAACTGATTGTTCTCCAGTTTCGATTTCAATACCTTCGTGTTTGCGTTTGCAGTGTCAGCACTGTTCCTGCCACTGAGTTTTTACTAGAGTCGTATCGAGGAATGATTTGAAATTTACGTCGTTTCCTACATTTTCGCCACGACATTAACATCCAGTTTACCACTATCGGTTGACACTTTTGTCTTCTGTATTAGGATTATTAGGGAGTTTAAGAAAGCCACGACGGCAACGGCAACGGCAACGTCGCTAAACGAAAGTTTTTAATGAGCAGAACAATGGCTGTGCACGTGCGTTATAATTCGTGGTACATTTCTTCGCCGTCCTCTTCAAAACAACAACGCGAAATGACCAAACTCTGCGTCGTCTGAGGAACGTGAGCCACAACGGCTAATATTTTAAATTTCTATTTCAAATTTATCACTTTGTCCCAGATTCAGTTTCGTGATAGATTTGACAGTGATAAACAAAGTAAATCACTTTAGAGTATCGCGAGATCCTTAGGTAAAATATTAATTCATTTTTTAATCGAAGTTTTCTTCGGCGTCGCCATCATAGCTTCTTAAACTCCCTATTATCTTTGTGGGAAAGCAGCCGCTGTACGATTCTAAATTCTAAATCATTCCATGTATTTTGGACTTTAGTTTTCCGACAAGGTAAGTAATCCAGTCCAGAAGAAGATCTTCGTAGTTCTTTAAGGAGTTTTTGTATTTATCCAAAGTTAAAGTCCCCAGCCCCTCCTCCTGCGAGGTCCCTGCTGAAAAATTTTGGAAACTGTCGTCATTCAACTATAACAGTATTAAACTTAACGCTTTAGCAAAAGCGTTTGCAGGCTGAATTGCAACTGTAGCTAACTGCGTACTCACGCAAATCAGTTTATCCAACAGTTCTCATCTCTAGACGTCAAGTAAGGGTGAATTTCTTTGTTTAAGTAAATGGCTTTCCTGAGCTGGCTTATGGTATTTTGGTAAAAACATGGGATAGCTATAGATGGGATAGCTATAGATATTACATACTTACGTAACACTGTCAGGCTTAACCCATCTCTACGTCCATCACCAAAATCATTAAATGGAGTGCAGCTGTAGTTCACCTGCTTTCTTCTTTCACTCACTGAAGTTGTAATAACTGAGATATCACTTCCAGTTGTGTCATTAACAAAATTGTCTTGGTCTTTGTAGAATCGATATTTTGCAGGTGGGTTGGCTTGTGCACTGCAAGTGATGTTGAAGGATGTATTCACAACAATTGAGTTGCCAACAAAAGAAGCCTTCAGATTTGTGTCTATTGGATGATAGTCTAAACACAAAGAGAAATAATGTAAGTATAACTTATGTTCATGTAACTTATGCTATCCTGCAGAAATGTCATGTAGTTCAATGTTATTAATTTGAAGTTTAACAATAAGTGTACTGTCATTTCGGTTATAGAACCCAACTAAAAGGAAGAATAGTTCAAACAAGAGCGCCAGGAGAATGCTAGTAAAACGACAAAGAGGGAGAAAAAGAACGACTAATGCTTTTTTAGGACCAACCCGAAAAAGCGTAGCAAAAACGGCTTTGGACAAAAGTTTTAGAATGAAAAGAATGACGGTTTGTGACCCAAAAAACGGATCTGGCCGCGGAAAGACAACTCACCTACAAGCTGTTAGAACTGTTTCAGTTGAATATTATCGGCCGCGTTATTGGGAGTAACGAAACATTCAACCAAAACATTTGGTGAGCAAGCCAACCAGAAACATAATCACAGAGCGACGCTTTTGGGACTCTCTCATCAAGGGCTGTTGTTTTGGTAGAGTGTATAGTTGCGCTGATAGCGTCACTCCATAAGTCCTTTTGGAAAGGCGCATGACAAAGACTTTGACTTATTTAGCAGAAATATGTAATAAGGCAACTTGTAATAAAGCTGCCTAAGAAGAATCTATATAAATGTAATAAATATTAGGAATCTACTATTTACCCATGTTTTGATAGGATTATATTCTGTTCTCTACATTATGTTCTAGACATGACGACGTCAGTTTTGTTTCACTCCAGATAATATTCAACTGAAACTCTTTCAACATTCATTTATTCTGTAATTTATTCTAAACTGAGATTAATCTACCCACAGCCAGTGATAGAGTGAAATCAAAATATGTAAAACATATTAGATTCTATTAAATTGAAATAGGTGTATAATAATATTCTGGAAGTAAGGTAGGTCCGTATAGAAAAATTTAGGTCGAGTTATTGACCTTCAGGTCCCTCTTGATGTTCTTCACTTCATATTTCTGGGGGCTTCAGCCTACACTATGCTACCGTCGGCGGAATTTATGTGTCTACGTGTCGCGTATCGCGAGATTTTCTGGGAGGAATTGAGTAGGCTATATGACGTGATCGTTCGATACGGTGGCCATTGCTGTGTACTTGTAATATTTCAGATATTTTTCGACAGCTTACCGTCGCGAGTCAAAGTAAGTTATTTTCCATTTCCAAATTGCTTTGCCTCGTTTTTGTTATATATATATATTTTTTTTCCCGCACTGCCCTCGAGAACTGTGTTCTCCTTGTTATTTCAGTTAGATCTTCGTGAGAGAATTTCTTCGGCGATACAAGATTTGTTTTTCTCACGCAAGCCATTAACTTATCCAGGCTCGGCTCGTGTTCAGTGTGGATTGCACGGGAGGAGTATTCGCTTTCGCTTTCTGGACATAAACAGTAATGATGGGCTACATTTTGTCTACATCCCATTGCTTGTAAGGGGAAGTGAATGATGTGGAGAACAATCCAGGCTCTGCAGTATTCAATAACACTAATCCAACAACCACTGTGTCTGCTGGCCACGAGTCAAGGAACTGACAGAAACACACTTTGGTGAAAACGTTGGTAAGCAGTGTGTTGCAAATTATGTTTACTTGATTATGGTTAAAATTTACCATCAAATAGAAGACACTGTGCTCAGAATAGGCTTATTGGATCGAGCCTATACAGTTCTACAAAATATAAATTCTGCACAGAGAATGTGTATTTGCTGTTAACTGTTACAATGAGGTTAACTAATATTCCAGGAAGAGTTTCGGTTTTTGCGAGAACGTACCGTTCAATGCAACGTAATGCAATTTAATACATTGTGTCATATTTTTACTCTTGACATCAAACAATGCCCAATATCTCTTAAAAATTCACTTGCAGAAGCATTTTCAAATAATTTTTTCAAACTCATCAATAACTCATCAAGTTTAAACAATGTAAATCATAACTGTGATGGTGTTTGGATATCTGATCTTATTTGACATAGATGTTGTAATTTTAAGTCGCCTTTTTCTCCTTAGTTCTAGTCTCAATTGAGAAGATAGGTGTACTTGTGTATATAGTGTGTCAAACACCGAAGACCACATTCCAACACATTTCCAAAACCTCAAATTTTGTCAAAAATTCTCAGCTGTGTGTTATATCTTAAAGACTCTTCTCCATATTTGGAAATGTGGTTAAACACGGTCTTTCATGCTTGATGTATTACATCATTGTTACTACAATTGTTGTTTGTTACAGTTTTAAAGACGTCAGAGCACAGCTTTGACATATTTTTAATTTAACTTCGAGGATTTGCATGGGATACCCCTTTCATTTGGGAGATACACTTTGGTCAGTGCAATTGTCTTGCTCACAAACACGCACTTGTCCTTTCAAAATGAAAGGTGTCCTGCACATGTTTTGATTTGTGGTTGTCAAGCTGATATGCAACAAGTTCAACACGACCAGGAATGTGATTACAGTGAATGAATGTGTGTACAAGAAATTATCCTAAAAAAGCTGATAACAGTTGCATTGTGTTCATCAAATAAAATTTAATTTATTAACTTCCCACTGTGAATAGCATGATAAAAAATATGTTATGATCTTATTGTATTTTGAAACAGATCCAACCGATCAAAGTAGTATTGGGTTTGACAAAACAGTTATAACACCTACAATGAGACGTACACATCTGTACCAGGTCATGGGAGCATAAGAACCTAGTAAACCAGGGTGAAGCACACTGAGCAATGTGGAACACTCCTTTAGACATAATTTTGATGTTTGTCAGGTAGCATTTGACTTTTTATCAAGTTCCGGCTGATAAACCTGTACTGTATACTTTTCACGTGAGACGTTGGAAGCTCTATTACACAACTCTTTACACAACTGTATGCTAACAGCCACTTGAAGATTAATGTTGAATCCAGAAACAAAAATGGATGCACTTTGCTATCCAGAAATTATTATGTAAACTACTAGTCAATCATCAACATATACTTTTAACATCACAAGGATCTTCATCTATCAAAGGAATCATGCAAACTATATGAACAATGTGTTTTTTTTTATATATATTTTTACCGCATTTACAGTAAAATTTTATCACATTTTGCATCATCTTAGAGCTGGCAATCAACAAAAGAACCTACTTCCTGTTTGCAAATTGATCATTCTTATTCCACGTGACAACATTTCTTTCCAGTCATGACAAAACGTATTCAGAACGTCAGTGGAATTGACCCCATTGACAAGGTGTCTATTTCGGACCAACTGTTGAATTCTCAGTTGCTGACTTTATTATGTAACTGGCTTAGATATTGCAGCAAACCCTCTTGACAGTACATGTGCAAGTTAATTTGATATCTGTGAACAAATTAATAACAACTCACCTATGTTGACACCTAATAATCAATATTACCTTATTTATTTAAATTTATACCTTTATCTTTCTAGTGATGGCCTATTCACTTGTAGTACTTTAACTCCCGAATACTAACGTTTAAAACTAGCACTCCAACTGAATGAAATAAAAGTAAATCTAAACCCACACAAGTACACTTTGCGGACTTATTGTTTGGTAGGAAGCTACTCAATTGCTAAATTCTTAAATATGCACACGTAATCGGCGGGTAAAAAGACATTCATATGTACCTGTAACATAATCATAGGCAATGTTTCATCAACTTAAGAGTCAAAAAGCGGCAGAATGAAAGTGAAATGTTGAGAGAAAGACGGATGGCAACTAAAAGCAGTTCTTAGTTTGAGCAACTTTGCAGTCTTCATCAAACTTTCTTTGTAACAACTAGGCACTCAATATGAGTTTGTACCGTAGAGTAATGCACCAAAAGTAAATTTTATCAGAGACACAGAAAATTATGTAAACTGCTATTTTTATTTTTATGTGTGAATTTAAAAAAATCGGTTTACTCACTTTCAACAACAACGTAGACAACTTGTCTTGCTGGATTACCAATACCATTGTCAGCAGTACATCTGTAGCCTCCTTCATCCTTTTTACCAGTGATGGTTAAAGGAAAGGACACAGGACTGTTGTCAGAAACCCTTGTCCAGGTAATACTTGGTTTTGGCATACCTTTTGCTGAACAGTTCAGCGTCACTTCCTCATTTTCATTCGCTGTTTGGTTTCCTGAGATATGAGTGATGTCTGCTGGATCTAACAGGACAATGTACTAAGGGTTCATCTTGTCAAAGGGTAAAGTTATTTTTATTAATTATTTATTTAGTTAATAATTAGCTCTAATTATATTAACCGAGCACGAGGTCTGTATGGGGAAATCTTGATGATCAAGGAGATGATCAAGGAGGTCTCAGCTATTGTTTACACACGAAATAACGGTCTAAGTAGATCTAAGTACAGCTAAAGATACGGGTAAGGATAGTCATGGTTTCCTACATCGATTTCTCACTTCCAACAGTCAAACATCATTATAATTTCACGGTCGATGTCAAAAGTAATAGTTTTCACATCTTCGTAGTGGAGATTCATTTGTCCCTCTCCTTTTAAATAAAATCATTCGTAGGCGGAAGGATCAAAGAAGTGACCATGAGAGGGAGAGAGACATGATAGGAACCATAAGATCAGCGGAAGAGTATGACTTGGAGCTCGAATTTTCAATTCTAGTGCTTACGCTTTCAATTACTCCAATCTCGTACATATAGTCCATCGTTCAGCTGGCCAACAACAACGGAGAGGTGTGAGAGATCTGAAAACATAACTGGATTGATAAAAGCAGTACGTATTCAATCTTGACGATTTCCAGAATCTTTGATGGATCAATGCTACCTCTTTATTTCAGTTGATGCCATAATAGTGGTATCAGATAAATGCCCAATCATTGGTAAACAAGTTAGGACACCTTTTGTGACACAAACAGTTACCAAAGCAACAGCATAACACATTATAAACCCTTAATTTTAGCTTTAAATGCTTCTAACTCAAAAACGAGTCGGATAAGCTCGTTTTGTATTAAGTAAAGGTTGTTGTAGATCGTACCGTTTCCGTGGTAACTTGTAATGGTAAGAAAATGATCGTAACTGGTACACCAATGTTTGTTCGTTTCCTTGTTTCTAGTCTCATCGCATTAATCGTGCTGGTGTATTAAAGATGTGCTGGAAAATGTTGGAAGCTATATTGTCAGCCACTTAGCAAACTTTCAAGTCCTCAATGTATCGTAAGACTATGCCGTCATCCAAGGCGTTGGTAGAAAAGAAGCCAAACTTCAAGGGTGACTATAATTTTGCGAGGACCACAACCGGCGCAACAGGGCGCTACCTTACTATGAGAGGCCTACTAACTCCTTCCACTTAAGGACGGCGACTACTTAGTGCAAAGGTCTTTTCCGCGATTTAGGACTAGGTGGAAAACGAATATTATAACAAGGGCTATCGCAATTTTAAAAAAAAGAATGGCTAAGCGCGCATTTCTCAGAGATGATTGTTTTAAAGACGAAAAAAATATGTTCTAATCCGAAAATATTCGAAGAAAAAGTTACAATTGTGGCAATAGACAAGTTTCTTTGTGTCTGATGAAACTCGTATAGCCCCCAAAATAGTTGTAGATTTAACAAATAGAATGTGGTTTAGCGTGGTCTGTACTCTTATCGCTAACGCTACGCGTCACGCAGTGGTCAAAACGTTGTGGACTCACAAGGCTGCGCCTCGTGAGTCCACAACAAATTTTGACCACCGTGATGACGCATATCGTTGTCGACAAGAGTACAGACCACGCTAAACCACATTTCGATTTGTTTTTTACCAAAATATCAACGTCAAAGAAAATGATTTTTCAGAGCGCGAGCTGAAAAAGGCATTGCGTGCACATTGACGCAAGCAGAGTTGCCTGGACTCTTATCGGCAACGGCAAATTAGCCAATCAGATTGCGAGATTAGTAGCAATTGTGGTAAAATTATAAATAACCCTGGAAATAAAGCGATGAAGTCTAAATCTGGTAAATCAGTGTTTCTGGATAACCCGGTAAATGTTATTATGACAACAGTTAAATGTAGATTTGAAGACTACATATTTTACATTGCGTGACTTGTCTCTTCTAGAAAGCTAGTTAGCTCTGTTATATTTTCCTTTTCCTAAAGAAAGGAAGTAGAAACCTGAATTCTTCTAGAATTTCTCACGTGTTAGGCTAAAAGCCTTAAACATGGAACTATTTCTAGTATAGCGCATAACCTCGCCTCCTATGAAGGCTTTCTTGTCCCTCGCGGGATGAAAGCACTCCAAAGGCAAGTACGTGGATGAAAGAAAACCAACTACATGTATGTTAATTAATGGCCCAAGAATCTTACTGTAAATTCTTACCTGTAACCTCAACTCGTATGTTGTATGCCCATAAATCCCCTTCAACTTGCACCTTGCACTGGAAAGTAGCACTCTCCTGTTCAGTCACCTTGTTTATTGTCAAATTAGAAAACTGACCCGTGCTGTAAATGCTGAATCGGTCTTTGAACTTATTAAATGGGGCTCCAGAAGGGCCTGGACTGATTACTAACCCAATGTCGTTTTGAGCGCTGCCATCACCAATGGAAAATGTGGTCAGTGCTAGTTTTTGACCGGATAACAATGTGTAATTCCACCTCAGAACCTCATTAGTATTTCCATTCCGCACTTGATGAACAGCAGTTTGAATGACAGCAAGGGTAGTTCCTGCGTTAGTTTGATTCCAAGCTGGTGGAGGAGCTGTCCACATCAAAAAAGCCTCTGTGAGATATTGTTTCAGTGTCAGTAACTACGGTAGCCTTTATTCATGCGAAATTATGATGATTTATGTCAGCTAATTTCCAGTTACATATATTCGTATTAGTTTCCGGCTTATTTACTAGATGCCTGGAATATTCTGTAAAACTCCATACCCTTTTAGACAGGTAAGTAGGTCAGTAGGTCAGTAGGTCAGTAGGTCAGTAGGTCAGTAGGTCAGTGGGTCAGTGGGTCAGTGGGTCAGTGGGTCAGTGGGTCAGTGGGTCAGTGGGTCAGTGGGTCAGTGGGTCAGTGGGTCAGTGGGTCAGTGGGTCAGTGGGTCAGTGGGTCAGTGGGTCAGTGGGTCAGTGGGTCAGTGGGTCAGTGGGTCAGTGGGTCAGTGGGTCAGTGGGTCAGTGGGTCAGTGGGTCAGTGGGTCAGTGGGTCAGTGGGTCAGTGGGTCAGTGGGTCAGTGGGTCAGTGGGTCAGTGGGTCAGTGGGTCAGTGGGTCAGTGGGTCAGTGGGTCAGTGGGTCAGTGGGTCAGTGGGTCAGTGGGTCAGTGGGTCAGTGGGTCAGTGGGTCAGTGGGTCCGTAGGTCCGTAGGTCAGTAGGTCAGTAGGTAAGTAGGTAAGTAGGTAAGTAGGTAAGTGAGTAACTTTATTTCAATTCGGGTTGATGAGGCTGATTAGGCCCCTAGCAATACAGCCGTGCTAATATGCCGAGAAAAATATGTAAAATATATAAAAAAAAAACATACATGATTAATTAATGACTAACATTCTACTATATCAATGAATAAACAATAAACAGTCCTAAATCTTAAAATTATTACGAACAATGAATCATAGAAAACTGTACATCACACATTTAGCTCTCTTACAGCATTTATAAATTCCTTGAGGATTGTCATTTAACGTAATTCATCCGGTAAAGAATTTTGGCACCAATAAAAGTGCAGCCAACAAAATGCAGCTAGAAAACATTAGTCTGTCCTAAACAGTTTGTTAACAAGTAGCAAGAGTCTGAGATACTAAGAATAAGTATGTGAGTATTCTAAAAAGTGTCAAACCTGCTCTAAAGACAGAAAACCTAACTGACATCGACAGGTCAATAATTGAGCCCTGCCTTACATATTGTACCCTACGCCAAACTGTTGCGTTGTTTGAAATAGTATAGAAGTAAAATGGCTTTCCCAAACATCTCTAATGAATTAGTAATCCCGTTGGCTATTTCCTCGATAGGTTTCTCTTCAGTAAGATCATTTTGGTCTTCATCTTCATCTTTTGACAAACATGAAGATATAAAAAACGATCGAATATTTGTTATATAATTTTTTCTTTTTGTTCTTCAGACGTTTTCATAAAAATTTGACCCAAATTATGACACAGTGGTATTAAAAACCTTCCACTATAATAACAAATGTCGTTAACCAAGCCCAATGCAAGTTCATATGTTGAAAGATTATAGATGTTTTTTTAATGTCGTCGTTATCCAAGCGCAATGCAAGTTCCTCTTCAGCTGACTGATTGATAATATCCGCCATCGTAATACAAGATACTTGCAAACATTCAATTGATATTTTTAGCGCGGGCAAGTTTTCAAATGGGTGTGCGACATCTGGGCCTTAACGGTTGCTGTAGCCTCGCGTTCTCTTCGGGCGAGATAGGACCGTAAAACATCTCTAACACATCAGACGAAAACCTTGACGCGGCCATGGTTGCTTTATACTAAAGCAGGCAGATTGTTCAATTGGAAAAAATTCTGGATCAAAAATCATGCTCGAGCAAAGCGAAGCGACTTATAAGACCGAGATTAGGTAAAGGGTTCGACAAATACTGGCTAAATTGTTGTCACCGAGGCGAGCCGAGCCGGCGAGCGAAGCGAGTTACACACACATGTATAATGGTGATTCTGGACTCAAGGCAGGTTTGTTCTAATTCGTGGAGAGCAAAGCGAGACGCGAAATGAAAACGGATCTCCTTGATCCAGAATCACCATTATACATGTGTGTATCTACCTATCTATCTTCACAGGAATCGTACATTAGGAACGCAAAGAATGATTACACAGGAATTTCTTACACAGGAATGTGCGATTCCCACTATTACCTCGTGTCCACGTGACTTACGCCACGTGGACACGAGGCAAGAGCGAGGAAAAAATATATAATATTGGCATAAATATGTTTCTAGCAGTAAAAGTACTTAAGAGCGCCTGCCCGTAAAAATCAGACAAATTCTTAATTTCGCGGCAAGGGTCGAAAATTCGATTTCGCTCATATTCTTATGGTAGATAGGCTAGGACATGACAAAAACTACTGGATAGTTTTTTTGGCAAAATATCTTTTTATTTCAAAGAAATATGCAAATTACCAACTTCCGTTAAAATCGTCATTTGACGCACCATTTTATTAAACAAGTTTGAGAGCCTCGGATGCAAAACCACATCATTCTTCCGTCTTCAAAACACTCAAATATTTTTGTGCAATGTTTAAATGTGTACTGGGTTGATTTTAGGGAATGTTGCGTTGTCTTTTTGGGTGCACAATAATTAAATTTGGAAGACATGTATTTCATTCACTTAAAAGTACTTCGTGAATATAATTAATTTTCACCATGTGCGAAACCTTCAAATGGACCAAGCTTCTGGTGGTTGAATTGCAGAAGGATGGTCTACAGATTCCTGTAAAAATTTCTTCGGGCAAATGATTGTGAGCGACGCGGGAGCTTTTCAAAGTACGTCAAAAATGCAAATATTTGACCATCCGTCGTCAAATTTCAATTTACGGGTTAGACGTATATTTTAGCATGCGCCACATGACTTGACCTATGTTAAGTTGAAATAGACACAGCTGATAATTTCGAAATGTTCTAACCTTATTTGCTGTAAAAGGCAGGTCCAAAGCCGATTTGACGTGTCTCTATCACCATTCGTCGCACATAAAGCAGAAGTTTACTTTTGTTTACATAACGTCCGATGTACATCGCCAACTGTCAACTTAGTTAACGGTCGAATACCATGAATCTGTGACCCTCGTTCGACACATATGATCACCACTGTATCTAAGTCAAAAACGGCTAAGTCATTTGTAGATAGTTGCTTGCTTTGCACTACACCAAAATATTACGTTTGATCATCATGGTTTGATGGCTTGAATCCTTGCTTGCAGCGGTTCCTTGTTCGTCACGCAATTCTGTCATCCCATTTTAGGGGGTAGGGGTGGGACAATTTCTATCCTGATACGTAAGGCTCCATAAGGCTTGGAATCACTGGGAGCACGCAATCGTGTTGAGTAGGAAGAGATTAAATTAAGAAATGAAAAGAATGAATAATTTACCATTGCCCCTATTGTTATCTTTTACTCGACCACCGCGACCTACATGCCCCTGCGTAATACTGTAACGTTAAACTCATACCTAGGTCTTTTCGCGCTATGCAATTATTTTTGGTTTACATGTAATACAGTGGACTACCCCCGGGGAAAGGGGTGGCGACCGCTTAATGGGGCTAGCCGCTTAAATAGAGGTTGGTGTACCTTGAATATTTAATTTTTCACTATCGGGCTATAAATTTCTTGGTGAACATGGAGTCAATTCAATACAATCATGATAGACGTGTGTTTGAATTATCACTCGTCATGCACCTTCAATTTCAGACCCCTATCTGCCATCGCCGTTTCCAAAACAAAGTTCTTAAATTTTGGGTGGCCGCTTAATAGGGGTAAGGACAATAATGAAACCCTTATCGGAATGACCAAATGATGGCCGCGGAGGTAACCGGTCAATAGGTGTTTTATTTACAATATTTTACTGACGATAATTTTGGACTGTAGTGACAACAGTCCTCTATTTTCTGTTACATACCAATGCCTCGCCACTAAGCAAACAACTGATACGCCAAACAAAATGGCATGGCCAGGGCTATTTACTCACGTAATTACTAATTAAATTTAGTCTGTTTTTCTCACGAATTAGACACGTTGTGATTTCCTATTTTTATTTCAGCTAGTTCTTGCTTCATTAATCTATAACTTTTTTTATGGCGATTTTCTTAAAATTCTAGTGAGTACAGGTACTAGCTTTATCAGCTGTTGTCTGAAACATCAGAACGTACAACAAACGTGATATGGACCGCGGCCACGTACACTATAGAATATGATTATATAAATATACACATATATTATTATATATATGAAAAAACAGAAGAACAATGATTAAATTGTTTCACTTATGCTGAGAGTACTCTATACAAAATAGATCAAAATGTGCAGCATATGCCGTGACAGCAATGCGTGACGAACAATAACCGCTGTAAGATTGTGCTGCGCCGACGCGCTTATCAGCAATGGTCAGCAATCGATCAAACGCAATATTTTGGCGCAGCGCAAAGCGAGCAACTATCTACGAATGTCTCAGCCGTTTTAGACTTTGATGCAGAGATGTTCATATGCGCAGAAAGATGGTCACAGATTCATAGTATTCGACCAATAATAGGTTGACAGTAGGCGATGTACATCGGACGTTAACCCTGTGTAAACAAAAGCGAACAAATGCTTTATGTGCGACGAATGGTGAGAGATCGACTAGAAACACGTCAAATCGGCTTTGGACCTGCCTTTTACAGCAAATAAGGTTAGAACAATTCGACATTATCAGCTCTGTGTCTATTTCAACTTAACATAGGTCAAGTCATGTGGGGCATGCTAAAATATACGTCTAACCCGTAAATTGAAATTTGAGGACGGCTGGTCAAATATTTGCATTTTTGACGTACTTTGAAAAGCTCCCGCGTCGCTCACAATCATTTGCCCGAAGAAATGTTTACAGGAATCTGTAGACCATCCTTCTGCAATTCAACCACCAGAAGCTGGTCCATTTGAAGGTTTCGCACATGGTGAAAATTAATTATATTCACGAAGTACTTTTAAGTGAATGAAATACATGTCTTCCAAATTTAATTATTGTGCACCCAAAAAGACAACGCAACATTCCCTAAAATCAACCCAGTACACATTTAAACATTGCACAAAAATATTTGAGTGTTTTGAAGACGGAAGAATGATGTGGTTTTGCATCCGAGGCTCTCAAACTTGTTTAATAAAATGGTGCGTCAAATGACGATTTTAACGGAAGTTGGTAATTTGCATATTTCTTTGAAATAAAAGGATATTTTGCCAAAAAAACTATCCAGTAGTTTTTGTCATGTCCTAGCCTATCTACCATAAAAATATGAGCGAAATCGAATTTTCGATCCTTGCCGAGTTATTTTCCATTTTTATGGACAGGGACTCTTAAAAATCTAAAAAATGCTTAGATCGAAAAAAAGCCACAGAATCGGGTGTCCTTGTAGATCATGTATAAGACTAACTGTTATTAACTACCTTGGAGCTCTGACATGTTCTACTGATGAGATCCATAAACCACTAGTCTCTTTTCCCATACTCACTCAGTCGCGCGCCATGAAAGTAATGCAACCATGCAATCACGTCACAAGACAGTTTTGGAAGCGCCAAGATGACCTCGAACGCCTGAAAGAGCAGTTTTCACGTACCGTTTTCGACGAAAAGGTGGACAGCATATTAAAGTAAGGTTTGAACTTAAAAAAAAAATGAAAAAAGGTTCAAACTTTATTGTCTTCATTATTATTCATACATATAAACAATAATCGATTAGCATAACGTGCTAGTGGTCGGACGTGTTTTTCGTTGCTCCTCGAAATGGCGGAGTAACAAGTGACCACGTTCCCGAAGCTAATCAATGAAATGCTGGAAGATAGTAGAAAACCTAATGAGCCCAAAAGAGGAAGAAGTAGGAAACGTCAAAGAGGGAGCAGCTCCAAAACGGACAAAGAAACTAACGATTCTGACATGATTTGCGGTCAACATGGCGACCAAGTTGACCAAGATGACGATCAGACAAGCGCTGTTCGCTTTGAAGAAATTAATCAGAAGCTTGACAAGCTCCTGACTCTTTGTCCTCTAATTGAAGACCTTAAGACCCAGTTAGCGCTGCTAAAGGAAGAAAATACGGAGCTAAAGAAATCATTACAATGGGCGACTGACGAAGTAAACGATTTGCGAAACAACCAGAATGAAATGAGAACCGAACTAAATAGCTCCAGAGACGTGTTGCAATATGTCCAGCAAGATCTCCAGATGCAGACCATACGCAACATTAAAATTGAAGCTCAGTCAAGGCGAAGTAACATTAAGTTCTTTGGAGTGCGAGAAGTAGAAGCTGAAAGTAACCCGTACGAAACAGAGAGGATCGTAAAACTTCTTCTTGTCAACGAGCTCAAAATGCCGAAGGAAGACGTGGCGAATTTAAAATTCGAAAGAGTACACCGCATGCCAACTAAACGTTCAGCAAGGACACCAACGAATAGACCAAGACCTATCATAGCCAAGCTGAGTTTTTACAAGTATAAGGGCCGTATATTTAAGCACGTGAAGAATATCGACCCTGAGTTAAAGATGGGCGTCGCTGATGACTATCTCAAGGAAATAGATGAAATGAGGAAGGCGTTACTACCAGTGCTAAGAACGGCCAAGAGGGAAAAGGTTTCAGCCTCGTTCAACGTGGACAGACTTGTAATTAATGGTCAAATTTACCGTGGACCTGAAACTGAGAAGTTTCCTTTCTATGCAAAAGTTTTGTCTTCGTAAAATCGCTATCTGATCTTACTTAAATCACAAGACAGCTTCGGGAATCTATCTTACACGGTAAGCTGTCACATTTTCAAGGGAGTTATTTACATTTAGGTCATATGCATACTTGAGACTCTCTTGCCTCCTTTGCTAATTGTTAGTAAAGTAGTCATAAGTGCCAGTTTCTAACTTTGCCGCCGTTGATTGCTTTGCCCTAGAATTTCCTAAATTTTCGTGGCTTTAACTGTACAAATTCGATAAATTTATGTTAGCACCTTATCATTTATTTGTGTTTAGGTTGGTTTTATTTTTCAGTGTCGATTTTCGTTTACATATCAAGAATGAGTACCCAATTAGGTTTAATAGATTCCGTCTTACAGCCAACTACAGAAGATTTTATAACAATTTATATACCCAAATTCTAATGCTAGTTACACCGGTGGCTTTGTCATCACCGCAAAAATTCTCCAATTTTTATTCAAACCAATTTATTAAGATTTGAATATGACAACCCCGTTTAAAGCATCTTTTTGCTCTCTTAATGCCAGAGGTTTAAACCAAGCACGAAAGAGACGACAGTTGTTTCAAGAAACTTACTCAATACAAAATGTTGAAGCGATATGGAAATCTGAATGGGGAGGGAACATCATTTACAGTCACGGAACAAATCATTCAAAAGGTGTTGCAATTCTCTTTAACCCCAAACTAGATGTACGTATAGGGAGCTCTGAAGCTGACAAAAACGGGAGATATTTACTACTAGAAGCTTCCATATTTGAGTCTACATTTTTGTTTTGTAACATTTACAGCCCAAATGACAATAACAGTCAAATTACGTTCTTCTCAAAGCTCAGTGACAGTCTCAGGAGGCACGCTGATATGCAAATTGTTCTAGGAGGCGATTTCAATTGCGCTCTAGCACCTTTGGATAAAACTGGCGGCACTTCAACTGAGAGAAAAAAGACAGTAATTAACAAAATCAAAAACTTGTGCACGAATTTCGACCTCCAAGATATGTGGAGATCACAACACCCCAGAACATCACAATACACATGGCGCAATAACTCGTTGAAGGTGCAATGCGGGCTAGATTATTGGCTGGTTTCAAAAGAATTGTCAGCGCTTGCGACAGATTCCGGAATCGTCACCTCAACAATATGAGATCATTCTGCAATAACTCTTCACCTGCAATCAAAAGAGTATGTTCAACGAGGTCCAGGTTTTTGGAAGATAAATAACTCTCTTTTAAGTAATGAAAGGTTTGTACAGGATCTATCGAGTAGGATACCGGAGTTCAAAACAAAACACGATTATTTGGACGACAAAGGCCTATACTGGGACATGATTAAAATGGAGGTGAGAGGTTTCTGTGTTCAATATACAAAACGAAAAAACAGGAAACGCCGGAATACCGAAAAGCACCTCCAACAACAAATTGATCATTTGATGAACCAGTTTAAGACTGACAGAACAAAAGAAAACATATCAAAATTTTACCGTCTCAGAGCAGAATATAATGCGATTGCTGAATACAGAACGAAAGGTGCTATAATAAGAAGCAGGATACGTTGGCATGAAAATGGCGAAAAAAACACTAAATATTTTCTGAATATGGAAAAAAGACAACATTGTAAATCACACATTTCAAAGCTTAAAACAAACGACGACAAGGAGATAAACGATCCTAAAACAATCTTAGAACAGAGAAAAATGTTCTATAAAAACCTATATACTGCGGCGCACTGTAACGACTCGAATTATGAACAATTCTTTGAAAATTCAAATATTGCTAAACTCGAAGCAACTCAACAAGAGGAACTTGAGCGTCCGCTTCACAACAAGGAGTGCTTTCTCATATTAAAACAGTGTTCCAAAAATAAAACCCCAGGAACAGATGGCCTTTCTGTAGAATTTTATTTGCGGTTCAGGTCTTTGCTAGGAGAAGAAATGGTACAAAGTCTCAACTACGCATATGAACATAACGCAAAAACAGGGCATTATCAAGGTGATAACAAAAAAAAGGAAAGACAAGTCATTCCTTGAAAACTGGAGACCCTTAAGCTTACTCAATGTTGATTGCAAAATCGCTACCAAAGTTATAGCACACAGGATTTCACGTGTTCTTCCAATCATTGTCAATGAAGACCAAACCGGATATGTCAAAGGCCGGTACATCGGTCAAAATATAAGGCTAATCACAGACATCATGAAGGTAACAGAACTAGAAAGTATACCTGGTTTGGCTATTTTTATTGATTTCAAAAAAGCATTCGATACAGTGGATTGGAACTTCCTCTTCAGGGCACTGCAAGCTTTTAACTTTGGCCCATGCATTCAAAAATGGATTAGAACTTTTTACACCGATTGCTCCAGCTGTTTTATTAACAATGGATTCGCATCTGAGTTTTTCAAACTGGAAAGGGGTGTCCGTCAAGGTTGTCCACTCTCAGGCTCTCTCTTTGTTCTATGCGCGGAAATTTTAGCTAACACCATTAGAAATGACAACACCATCAAAGGAATAAAAATTCATAACAAAGAATTTAAATTATCCCAGTACGCTGATGATACAACTGCCTTTGTTTCTGACACGAAATCTGCAACAAATTTATTCAAACTTTTGTCAAACTTTCAAGAATGTTCTGGCCTGGAAATAAATAAAAGTAAAACTGAAGGAATGTGGTTAGGCGCAAGCCGCAAAAACACAGCAAAACCCCTGGGAATTGCTTCGCCAGCTAACTCTATACTCGCACTGGGAATTAATTTCTCGTATAATGATGAAATTGTTTACAATAAGAATTTTGAACAGAAACTAATCAAAATGAAAAGCCTGCTTAACTTGTGGTATCCTAGAAACCTTACACTTTATGGTCGCATAACGATTCTAAAATCCTTAGCGATTTCTAAACTCGTTTATAATACATCTGTCCCAACTTTTCCAACAAAATTCACCACCATGGTAAATCAAGCAATTACACAATTTGTACGGAATAAGAAAGCTAAAATTAAATACAGAACAATGATAGGGCCGAAAGAGCAGGGAGGGCTAGACATGCCGGATTTTCAAATAATCAATGAAGCGCTTAAAGTTGTTTGGGTAAGAAGATTAAGTGACAGCAATGGAACCGCAAGTTGGAGTCATATCCCTCTTTCCTATCTACAACCAGTTGGTGGTCTGTTTCTTCTGCAGTGTAATTTTGATTTAAAGCTACTTAAAGTTGATATACCGATTGATTTTTACAAAGAAGCTCTGTGCGCCTGGCAAAAAATTAACTGCAGTACTCCTAATACCAAAAAGCAGGTACTAAATGAAATAGTTTGGAACAATCATCACATAAAGATAGAAGGATATTCCATTTATTACAAAAAATGGCACGATGCTTGAAGACCTTTTTCAAGGTAACAGATTCCTAACTTTTGAGGAATTCCACAGCAAGTTCAAAATTAACACAAACTTCTTAAACTATTTCGGTCTATGCCACGCAGTCCCTCAAAAAAGGATCAATATTCTCAAAGGAAATGTTACTGAACCCTTGGATAAACGTTCTGAGAAGGATAAGATATCTTTAGATAAACTCTCTTTCAGATCAGGAACTAAATTCTTTGTTAAGAGTAAATTCGTTACGCCTACAGCTGAACGAAGGATGAGAGAAGCCAATCGAAAAGAACATACAATACAACTCATTTATAGCCTTCCGTTTAATGTGACAAAAGACACTAGACTCGCCATTTTCCAATACAAAATAATTCATCACATTCTACACACAAATTCGACACTATTTAGAGATTCAATCAAGGAGCATGATAAATGTCACCTCTGTAGAGAAAGACAAACTTTAACCCATCTTTTTGTTACCTGTTCTGAAGCTCGGCATTTTTCGTCTCTCTTTACTAATTGGTGGAGCTCGAAAAACGGGGATAGGATCCCTCTCGATAAAAATGAAATAATATATGGCGTGACAGATAACTTCGCTCGTCATCTTGGCTTAAACCTCTGCATTATTATAGCCAAAAATTATTTAGATACTGCCTCAAGAAAAGAAGAAGAGTTTTATTTCGATGCTTTCTTAGCGATGTTGACAAACAAAATTAAAATTGAGAAACATAAATCTAAGTCACAAATTAATATGTAAGAAAGCCTCCTATTGTAGCTAACCCCTTACATGAAAGATATTAACAAATTGTAATGTAAGATATTATTGTAATGTAAGATATTAAAAATTGTAAATAATGTTAGTATTGTAAGTTTTGTTAGTATCGTTAAAGTTACGTTGACATTGTAAGTAGTAGGTAATTTTTGTATGTAATGTAATGTAAGATATTGCAATAAAAGAAAATCATTACATATAAGCAGTATACGTTCAAAGGAGTCGACGAAACGTATACATGGGCAGTTGCTTATAGTTTAATAACTTGTGTCTATAATTCCTTCTAATAAAATTTCGGGCAAGGACGTTCGCGCTAATTGTTTCTGCGCATCCTTACTGCGTACGCAAATTCACAAGCCACGTCATGCATCAAGCGCCCGCTAAATGATAAAATGAACAATGATATCGATAGGGCAGATTGCCATTGCTATAGCTTTTCCTGGATTTAACGATCTTGGACGTTCGGTGACCTCTATTTTTCTTTTGATGGATCATTTTCTCTACCGATTTTCTACGTTTAGCGAGAAAATGAAGAAAATATGTTTATTAGAAGTTTGAATTATTTGGGAAAATGCACCATCGAATTCCATTCTTTTTAGCTCTTCGTTTATCTGTGCGGCGGTTTCAAATGCCTCTTGGAGGGTTGAGTTTTGTGAAAAAGTTGGCAACATTTGGAATTATCCACGCAGCAGACCCATTTCTACAAAATATTACTAAGATCGTTTTCCCCCGTTGACTCACCCTCGATATTTTTAACTATTAACCCTTGTAGACCGTGCTGAATTACGTGCGCCAATTTTTCAAAATCAGAGTAGTTATCCACACACTTTATCTCTGAAACGAAGTCGGTGACCCCCAATTATTTTCACATTTCTGACACAAGTAACTCATTATCTGACTACAGTAAAAATTCTGAATGTATTTATCTGCTATGGAAGGAGACCCCGAACATTTCGATGTGTTTAGATTTACCATGAGCCAACAACACGGTTACAGTACCCGAAATGGTTGCATCCCCAAAATTAGCAAGCCGAGAACGGAATGGAGCAGAAACAAAACGTATCATGAAGCAATAACCGATTGGGCCTCATTGCCAAGTGAGCTAAAGAAACTTATGCCAAAAAGGATTTTTAAACACAAACTGAAACAGCTTTTAAGCATTTTTAACCTTAGGTAGTAGTAGTCTTACGTTTTTAACTTTTATTACTTCTGTATTTTAGACAGTTAATGTATATTTTAGACTTATTTTTTAGAGGATCTTCCTGAAGCCACCTTTAGGGGATTGGGGGCCTCCTCTTAAAATATTAATTTATTATTATTTATTATTTATTAACAAAAAATCGATCGACTGGAAAATTTTCGTGCGAACTTCCTTAAAGAAAGGAAAAGTGTTTTGTGTGCCCGGCATTCCAACGCAGAAATCCGGCATCTCGCTGAATATTACCAAGAAAACAGGGAACCCCCGAAATGTTCCTTTTGTTTTTGCCTTGTTTCGCTTCGAGACAGACTAGCCGGCCACTAACCCTTACGGAAGTACAATTTCGGAAGCCTTCTGAAGTTCGTCCAAGTTAAGACTACGGAATAGGTTGATCTGCTTCATAGCCTAAGGTCTATAGGAAGCCTTTAAAGAGAGCTACGGAGCATTACATTTCGAACAGACAAAATGGGCACAATAAACTTATAATAATAATAATAATAATAATAATAATAATAACAACAATAATAATATAAACATATTTAACCAGGGTAAACCCGTCAGCAAATGCTATTATCAAGGGGAGCCCTCGACAACTAAAAATGGGATTAAAATAACGATGAAAGTCCTAAAAACATTACAATATATGTAGTAAAAGATAAAAGCTATAAACAATATTTAAAAATTCTAAGAGTTTTCACTAAAAAGGTCCTTAATCATTGTTTTAAAAATTAACCGAGGTTTGGTTTCTTTCATGCTTGACGGTAAATTATTAAAAACTTGCGCTCCGAAATAATAACAGCCTTTCTTTGCAGTTTCTTTAGAAACCTTTAGAACTAAGATGTCGAGACCATTACGACTAGTAGAATAATTATGCGATGTTTTGACAAAATATTCCTTGAACAGATCTGGACCATTGTTGTGGGCACATTTAAAAACAAAAGTTACAATATGCATACTAGGACGTGCCTTAAGTGACATCCAACTTAATTGTCGTAACAAATGCTCGTGGTTAATCCTACCAGCTCTAATGCATTAAATCTCGAAGATGCTAAGTTGTTCCAAACAAAATCGCTAAAACAGCTTGTTTTGAAAGAAACATTTTGCAGTTTAAGTCATGGACATATGACGTTCATACAATTAGTTTTATGAATATGCCTATCATATAATCAGTGTTGTTGCGTTCGACGAAGTGGAACGCAAACCTAATCGTGACCTGTGGCTTTTCAGAGTTGGTCTTCCTGTGCAGGTTATAGGCCGAAAAACCCACATTCCTTTAAGGAGACCAAAATGGCCACCCCGCTTGATTTTTGCAGGGGCATGTCACGACCGGTAAAATGGTACCGTTTACACCCGCTTTCAGTGTTACGTGCATAGGCGACATCTTTCGACATGCCATCTTTCGACCTGCTATCTAACCTGGCCTAGTTAAAAATGTAAGCACAACGGACTTCTCTACGGTCGAACTCGAAATGAATGATGAAAGATTGATTTATTTGACATCAAATTAAGGTTAGGAGTATTAAGAAGTCATTCTGGCAGAAATAAGTCGACTGTTTTGAATGTTCACAAGTTGCGAATATTAAAAGAGGCAGCGGCCCAATTCTACCGGAAGTCACTATTGAGAACCGATCGACCACACTAAATCGCTTGAATCATCCCTTAAATTGGGAAGCATGCAAAGTCCAAAATCTTCTGCAGCCATTTGAGGAAGGTAATTATCATTTACTCGTCATTTCCTCCGCTAATAACCGGAAAAACTACCCGTTTCACAGTTTAACGGTCTTTCATAGCATGTCGAAAGATGGCACGTCGAAAGATGGTCGAAAGATGTCGCCCATGCGCGTAACACTGAAAGCGGGTGTAATGCTAAGACATGTGATAAGACATGTGGCGAACATGTGAGTATGTGAACAGGCCATGTGAGCTCGTCTTTCCGATGGATCTTTCTTTGACTTTCCATTCAGTCGCCGTACGCTTCGCTATTATGTGCTCTCAGCGTTAGATTTTGGCGAATTTAAGTGGCAGTCCCGCTAAAAGCGGTCCACTCGACTTCGGGACCAAAAATAATTTTCCTTCATTTTTTGTCAGTGAAAAGGGTTTGACACATATATACAAAAGAGCAATTTATTATTTTCCAATTCCGTATTTTTGCTTCGCTACGAGCCTAAATTGAATTTTGGCCGAACTGAGGTTGCCGACCGTGATCAGAAAGGTAAAATTCACCGATTTTGTGAAGCGTGCTACGTCGCCTAAAATGCAGCTCACGGAATTTCGTTTTCATACGAATTTTAAGGTACATTCATTACTTTGACTGACGAAATATGGAAACTTTTCGAAAAATTCTAAGCTTACCAGCGAGGCTGGAAGACACCCTACTCCGAGGCCTTGGATCACCTACTTAAATTTAGCCAAATTTGACGGGGAAAATCTCAAAAGTTGGGTCTAAATGAAGCTTAAAAAGCACATCACAGTAAATTTCATACCTTAATCAATCGTTCTATAAGTTCAAACCGGTGGGTATCTCCTTGGATTGCACGCGAGAACAGATTAAAATCTGCCACAGTCAGTGTGTTTACATAGCTATTGCTCGTGTCAAAGCTCATTTGCATAACCCTAGCACCCGGTGAAAATACATCTTCTTCCGTTCAGGTTCGTTTGTTGACCTTCTGAGTAGTGGCAAATAGCTTCCTTTAATACTTGTGTACACTCTAGATCCAGTTTTGAGGTGAAGGTTGCGTTAAAGTTGATCAATTCTCAAGACTTGCGAGACTCCAAAGTAAATAATGGCGCCGGTCTGCAGAAATAAACCGTAACCGTCGTCCTGACCCTTCAATAAATTCTACCGCAGAGGTAGCACTAGGAGAAGAAGAAAATCGTACGTTTTCATTTACCGTTTAATGGCAATTGAATCCTGTACTACTGCCAAGACTACTGGGAGCTTGAGGGCTATATGCCCGAATTTGAAAAACAACAACAACGAACACTTGCCGGTTGCATCGCTGGGAAATGAACCTGAATGAACACGACACGCTTGAATGGAACTATGTTTTGCGATGAATGATGGGCTTTACTTCTGTTTTATGCTTGATGCTTGTCTTTCAGTATCTTGCACAGCGCATAAAATAAACTTCGGGATCCGTTTATCGGACCGTTTATACAAAGAAAGCTGCACCAGCTTCGTCAAAATGTCAAACAAGTTGTAACCTGACCAATTACCCGGGAAGGGGGGGAGGGTACTCCTTATATGGGCCATATGGGTATCTGTATGTGAGGCCCCAAAGGGTAGGGTTTTTCATAAATAGGGTATCGATTTTGGCCATTTTAGTTATAAATTGGGTATGGTTTTAGCACTCTAGTCTTGAATTGGGTATGTTTCTTAGCAGAAGCTACTTTTTCATCATTATCAATAAGACCTTCAACAAAAGCCCTTCATAACGTATGTTTAGGGCAACTGTGTCAGCCGCAACGGTCATAAATAGGCTATCGAATTTTTGGTCAGTTCATAAATAGGGTAGCAAAAAACGCAGATTTTGGTCATAAAGAGGGTAAGGGTTTTGGGAAGTGGGCCGCATACCCCCACTCAACTTTTCTGGAAGTACCCCCCCCCCCCCCCTGGGCCAATTACCAGGGGCCGAGGGCAAATCCCCTACCCCGCGCGCGCCGATCATTAGATTTGGCAAGATTTTCTCATTTCAATATTGATAATGAAAAAGCCACCCATTATTTTTTTGGACTAGAGCAATCTTTTCAGTATGACCGAACGACGACAATCATTGTACCTTTTCAATTTTTATCTACCTTTCCTCGGAAAATATAAGGAGTTGCTAACACATGAGGGCGGAGGAAGCAGACATGGATCTAAAATTCACTTTCCCTTTCCCGTTATCAGCCGTTCGTTTTTCATAGAAAACACAATGGAAGAAATTCAAAAGATGGGACCAAGAAACCTTCCAAAAAACGTCCGTATCAAAGCGCGTGCAGATGTTGAGAGGCCGATTTCTCACTTTGTGTTTATAGGACTACTAAACATATGGTTAAGTGATGGGAGATGCACTCTTACTGGTATGGGACTCAAGCGTTGGTGCCCGGGAAGTACTCCTTTATATGGGCTATGTAGGTATGGGCGGTCCCAAAGGGTCGGTTTTTTCAGCCGTTTTGGTCATAAATGGGGCATAATTATCAACTTCTTTTAATACTTAACCATATGTTTCGCGAGGCGGAGAAATCAAAGACAAACTATTTTTATGGCCAATAATTCTGGTGTCGTCAGAAAAAATGGGAAGCTTAGTAGTCCTATAAACACAAAGTGAGAAATCGGCCTCTCAACATCTGCACGCGCTTTGATACGGACGTTTTTTGGAAGGTTTCTTGGTCCCATCTTTTGAATTTCTTCCATTGTGTTTTCTATGAAAAACGAACGGCTGATAACGGGAAAGGAAAAGTGAATTTTAGGTCCATGTCTGCTCCCTCCGCCCTCATGTGTTAGCAACTCCTTATATTTTCCGAGGAAAGGATTTGCCCTCGGCCCCTGGTAATTGGCCCAGGGGGGGGGGGGGGGGGTACTTCCAGAAAAGTTGAGTGGGGGTGTGAGGCCCACTTCCTAAAACCCTTACCCTCTTTATGACCAAAATCTGCGTTTTTTACTACCCTATTTATGACCTGACCAAAAATTCGATAGCCTATTTATGACCGTTGCGGCTGACACAGTTGCCCTAAACATACGTTATGAAGGGCTTTTGTTGAAGGTCTTATTGATAATGATGAAAAAGTAGCTTCTGCTAAGAAACATACCCAATTCAAGACTAGAGTGCTAAAACCATACCCAATTTATAACTAAAATGGCCAAAATCGATACCCTATTTATGAAAAACCCTACCCTTTGGGGCCTCACATACAGATACCCATATGGCCCATATAAGGAGTACCCTCCCCCCCTTCCCGGGTAATTGGTCAGGTTACAACTTGTTTGACATTTTGACGAAGCTGGTGCAGCTTTCTTTGTATAAACGGTCCGATAAACGGATCCCGAAGTTTATTTTATGCGCTGTGCAAGATACTGAAAGACAAGCATCAAGCATAAAACAGAAGTAAAGCCCATCATTCATCGCAAAACATAGTTCCATTCAAGCGTGTCGTGTTCATTCAGGTTCATTTCCCAGCGATGCAACCGGCAAGTGTTCGTTGTTGTTGTTTTTCAAATTCGGGCATATAGCCCTCAAGCTCCCAGTAGTCTTGGCAGTAGTACAGGATTCAATTGCCATTAAACGGTAAATGAAAACGTACGATTTTCTTCTTCTCCTAGTGCTACCTCTGCGGTAGAATTTATTGAAGGGTCAGGACGACGGTTACGGTTTATTTCTGCAGACCGGCGCCATTATTTACTTTGGAGTCTCGCAAGTCTTGAGAATTGATCAACTTTAACGCAACCTTCACCTCAAAACTGGATCTAGAGTGTACACAAGTATTAAAGGAAGCTATTTGCCACTACTCAGAAGGTCAACAAACGAACCTGAACGGAAGAAGATGTATTTTCACCGGGTGCTAGGGTTATGCAAATGAGCTTTGACACGAGCAATAGCTATGTAAACACACTGACTGTGGCAGATTTTAATCTGTTCTCGCGTGCAATCCAAGGAGATACCCACCGGTTTGAACTTATAGAACGATTGATTAAGGTATGAAATTTACTGTGATGTGCTTTTTAAGCTTCATTTAGACCCAACTTTTGAGATTTTCCCCGTCAAATTTGGCTAAATTTAAGTAGGTGATCCAAGGCCTCGGAGTAGGGTGTCTTCCAGCCTCGCTGGTAAGCTTAGAATTTTTCGAAAAGTTTCCATATTTCGTCAGTCAAAGTAATGAATGTACCTTAAAATTCGTATGAAAACGAAATTCCGTGAGCTGCATTTTAGGCGACGTAGCACGCTTCACAAAATCGGTGAATTTTACCTTTCTGATCACGGTCGGCAACCTCAGTTCGGCCAAAATTCAATTTAGGCTCGTAGCGAAGCAAAAATACGGAATTGGAAAATAATAAATTGCTCTTTTGTATATATGTGTCAAACCCTTTTCACTGACAAAAAATGAAGGAAAATTATTTTTGGTCCCGAAGTCGAGTGGACCGCTTTTAGCGGGACTGCCACTTAAACGCTTCGACGGTAGCATTTATCGAAATCTGAGGGAATTGTCCTTGTTTATTAACCCGACTTGGCTTTGGGGTGATAACCATGGGAACAGCTACATCCTGATTGCATCTGATGATTAGTTCCAGTCGCGACCAAGCTGAAGTTGTCCGCCAATTCACTGCCAATTCGACCGGCTGAAACTGTCTGCCAATTCGATTTAAAATTCAGTAGTGGAAATTAGAACATAAAATCATTTAAATATCTTTACCAATTGCTCAAAAACAATTTCTAGCTGCATTGAAAGCTATTAATTTGGGCCAAACGCGCACGTAAATTTGTAAAAAGATGCTGTAAATATCCTTTGTTCAGAAGTGAATAACTCGTCGCGTGACTTTTCAATTGACACCAACGTGCACGTGGTATCGTTTGAAAGCTTACCGTCTTATTAGTCCATCTCAACGGCTTCTACACCCATCTCAACGCAATTACTATCGAAAAATTGCACCCGAACATCGTGCTTTCATAACATACACACTTGTACTGGCTTTTCCGGAAGTGAATAACTCGTCACGTGACTTTTCAATTGACAACAACTTGGTATCATTTTAAAGCTTACAGTATTGTAAGTCCATCTCAACGGCTTCTACACCCATCTCAACGCAATTACTATCGAAAAATTTCACCCGAACATCGTGCTTTAATAACGCATACACTTGTGCTGGCTTTTCCGGAAGTGAATAACTCGTCACGTGACTTTTCAATTGACAACAACTTGGTATCATTTTAAAGCTTACAGTATTGTAAGTCCATCTCAGCGGCTTCTACACCCATCTCAACGCAATTACTATCGAAAAATTTCACCCGAACATCGTCCTTTAATAACACGCACACCTGTACTGGCTTTTCCGGAAGTGAATAACTCGGCACGTGACTTTTCAATTGACAACAACTTGATATCATTTTAAAGCTTACCGTGTTGTAACTCCATCTCAACGGCTTCTACACCCATCTCAACGCAATTGCTATCGAAAAATTTCACCCGAACATCGTGCTTTAATAACACATACACTTGTAGTGGCTTTTCCGGAAGTGAATAACTCGTCACGTGACTTTTCAATAGACAACAACTTGGTATCATTTTAAAGCTTACAGTATTGTAAGCCATCTCAACGGCTTCTACACCCATCTCAACGCATTTACTATCGAAAAATTTCACCCGAACATCGTGCTTTAATAACACACACACTTGTAGTGGCTTTTCCGGAAGTGAATAACTCGTCACGTGACTTTTCAATTGACAGCAACTTGATATCATTTTAAAGCTTAGCGTCTTGTTAGTCCATCTCAACGGCTTCTACACCCATCTCAACGCAATTACTATCGAAAAATTGCACCCGAACATCGTGCTTTAATAACACATACACTTGTAGTGGCTTTTCTGGAAGTGAATAACTCGGCACGTGACTTTTCAATTGACAACAACTTGGTATCATTTTAAAGCTTACAGTATTGTAAGTCCATCTCAACGGCTTCTACACCCATCTCAACGCAATTACTATCGAAAAATTGCACCCGAACATCGTGCTTTGATAACATGCACACTTGTACTGGCTTTTCTGGAAGGGAATAACTCGTCACGTGACTTTTCAATTGACACCAACTTGGTATCACTGTAAAACTCACCATCTTATTAGTCCGTCTGAACGGCTTTTACACCCAACTTAACGGGCTTTCTAAAACATAGACATAACTTTTATTGGTCAGCGGTATATTTTTGTATTTTTTTAATGTCAGTAAGAAGAAAAATTATTGGAAAGAAAACGGAAAGGCAGAGTACGTTCTGATTTCAACCATTGAGCGCGCGTTAGATGAAACTAAACACCGTTAAATAGGGGAATCAATTTGGGGTTTTCCTTTCGAACGTAACAGTCTCTTGGGTGTAGGCTGTTTACGATTGCTTCTTCTCTGGACCTTGGCAAGCTCCCTTCTCTGCTTCTTTTCTTCAATGAGGGAATCCCATTCAATGCCATACGGTGTCTTGGTTGGCACATTTATCCCCAGACCGATCCCTGTGGCCATCTCGTACGAGCATTTTTCCAAGTCCATGATGATTTTCGTCACTGCCTCAAAAACAAGAACGATATTGACATAATAGCACTGGTCCGGGATATATTCCGGCAAGTCGTACTTCAAGAAAGTATCCATACATGCCATAAGTGGGACAAAGCCTTTTCTTTGTTTTGGTTTCGCCTTGAAAAGGTGTTCTAAATGACGCATCACATCTGGGAAGATGTAATAAGAAAATGTGTTTGCGCCCAAATCGTAGGCTTCAAGATTCTTGTACTGCTTCTGGTATCCTCCAAGCAACAACCACGCTTGGTGCCGCTCCAAGTGAGGAAGGGGTGTATCCTCTGATGGTGGGACGCCTGCTATATCCAGAAGATAACCTTTCATCGCCTTCACCCTCTCCTCCACCATCTGGGGGGTCACCTTGAAGCGATACTCCATCAACTTTTCTTCTTCAGTATCTTCAACTACTAGATTAATTACCACAGCATCGTCTGCATCTTCTGTGGGCGTGTACAGCCTTTTGGATGCTTGTGGAGCTTCGTGTTCCTTCATGTCTTTAGTGATACTTTCAGCTAGTTTTCTTTTCTTCACCTGTTAACAAATTTTAATTTAAACATATATGAGTTAATATACCTCTGTACATACCTTTTGAAATAAACTAGTGCTCACCAGATTTGATGACTCGTCACGTTCAAAGTCAGGAGATGTGGATGGAGGGTAGTGCTTTGGTTTCTAAAACGCATGAAAATGAAGATAAACCAACTAATTCAGCCATGTAGGGCTTACGTTCAAGGATCAACACACAGCCGTACATATGTACATTTCAGCCTTTCTGCTATTACCAGTGTTATTTTTCCCAGGCCCTTAGCTTTTCCCTATGTTATGAATTTTCTTTACCAACCTTTAATTTTGAGCGACGTCTGAGCTGCGTCTTTATACCCTGCTGGCAGCTTTCTCTGGGGTCTGCTGTCACTACAGCGAATTCAGTACAAGTCAGTTATTCATTGTAAGAAATTCAGAATTTAAATCTACTAATTATTGAGGTATTGTATCGGTCTAAGGTTGTCACTGATCTCTGCTCAATGCACCTTACCTATAGCACCCTGTGGGCAAAACGGCACTGTGTCTCCAAATCGTGCGAGATTCGTAAAGCTGTAACATAAGATCTGAGTTCGTTACGTTATATCGTGACATGTTGATTTATAATGTACAAGTTCACAAATAATCTCATTTCAACTTTACATACTATATCGTACTATGTTGTTTTGTCCTGCTTGAAGTTAAAGGAATTTATACTCACGATATTCTTCCCTCCAGGATCTCATAGGCCATTTGCATCATTAGTGTTTTTACATTTGCCTGTTGGCGAAAGTTGCGTTGTAAAGAATGTAAGTTGGTGAAGCTCGCTATTCCGCTTCCTAAAAATACTTTCTTAGACTTTAATTGATAAGTATATCAAAGAAATTGGGCGAATAAGGTTCTACTTAAACAAGAAAAATTATTTCGGCTTCTACCTGTGAGAATTGAAACACTCCTCCCAGGACTATACACAATGCATACTGAAAGCGAGAAGGAAAAAAAAAAGATCATTTGAATGATGACAGTCCTATATTTTTAAACCAACACAGAGGCCTGGAACAATGAACAACTTACCATGCATACGAAAACTCCACAGTCAGTGTTTCTTTCTTGAATTGGCAATATGTCTTTGTCCTGTATGGACAGAAAAAAATTCCTATTCGTCAAAGACTGTTTGTCTGTTGTGGTTTGAACCCCTCCACAGACACTTACGTTCACTAAAGTAGTTTAAGAAGAGCAACGTATAGCAGTGAAATCCTCACCGTAAGTTTTTCAAGTCTCCAGGCGTTCCAGTCGGAATCTTCGCCATTCTTGTTATGTCCGATTTGAGTCAAACATCTAAAATGACGTCATAATTTTAAATATCGCTGCTATTTTCCACTTAAAGAGATTGGCACTAGCTAGGTCATAAAAGCTGTCAAGGTGAATTGCGATTTTAACGACCCCAGCCATGTATAGACGCATAGACAGATATAAAGGCAAACAGACAGACAGACACCTCAGCTAAACTGGCAAAGTAAGTAGACCTTGTAACTTTTATAGCAATGTAACTTACCGAGCGACACGGAAAGTTTCCTCAGATTGAGCTCCAATTCCCAAGGGGTCCAAGTACACCATGCGTTTTTCCTTCCTATTGATATACTGAAAGGTCAAACGAAACAGGGGTTATTAATTTTTTTTTTCTTTCATTTCCCATTAGTGGGCGATTCAGGCTGTGGTGCTAATAGACTTGCCACTCCTTGCCACAGTGCAGCCATTTGATATTTCCGACTACCACTTCCCATTACACTTTATGAGGAAGAGGAGCGCTTCATATGCGTGTCATAACACGTTCAGAATTTTCTACGATCATTCACTGAATTTTTCTTTTATTTTCCGTTTCCTCAGTAATTATTTGTTCTTGTAATACTATGGCATTTGAATATGTTAAAAGAGAACAGATGTTAATAGAGAATTACGTAAAAAGAAAGAAAGTTAAAAATTCTGTCGTCCTTACGAGTAAGCACCAGTGGCCTGGAGGCCCAGGTAAATGCACCACAACAAATACATGACCTGCGTCCTTTGGTCCCTCGGCACACATAACCTTCTACCTGTTGTCTTCTGGCTTACGGCAAACGCAGAATAGAGCCTCGTCCTAAAAATAATGATGACAATTTTTAAAAAAGATGATAAATATGACGTTGAGCATGAACGATTTTCAAATTTCTACCGTGATTGATATGTCTTTAGAAATGTGTTTGAAAGAGCAAAAACATTTTGGAATGCCAGGAATAAGCTATAAAACTTGTACAGTTGTGCCAAGATCTCCCAAATATTGACCTTCGGTGGAAACAATGAAGCATTTCCTGTGTCTAAAAGTTCATAATTTTGATGCATGCGTCGCTTTAGACAAGTTGCGACTACTCCGGATAGGTATAGTATTCCGAGTAAAATTTTGATTCATTAACAGGTACTAAACAAAAAAGATATGAAATGCGCTTATCGCTAGCGTCGATGGCCGGGAAAAGCGAGGTTGCAGCTCACAATTTGAAGAAAGCCCTTTGACCTAAGAAGCAACGATAACGATTAGTGATTTGATGGAAGGAGGATATCTATTCCTAAGAGACAAACAGACTATTATTCCTCTCGTGCCGTTGCATTTTTATAGCATACAAGATATATTACCTTCTTCTTTCTTTTAAAAACATACCTTGGGGATATGATTTTAGGTGACCAAATTTTTTGGCTTTGGACAGGTCCTGCATGATTCGTCTGGGCCTTCTAAAAACATGGGAAAAAAGCAACACGGAAAACTCCAAACCTCAATAGTAACAATTCAACAGAACTGAAAAATTATTAAAATGTATTCGCAAACAAAGCGTAGCATGGAACAATATTAAGAAATAAACTGACCGGATCCTTGCACTTTTTAACTTTGTCCCCGGCCCGACTTTCTGCATCTTTGGGATATTTGTTACTACCCTGAAAAGGTACATGCAAATAGGTGAATATATTTCAGATTTTTCATCACATTTCTATTTTAAGTTTTGTTTTACGGACTTACATTTGGCTGATCTAGCACATTTGCATCACTTTGAAGGTTTTCTTTGCCGCTTATTTTTTTTGTTCATTTTTTCCAACATTCCTCCTACACCCCTCCCCGTAGTCGGTCTTGTCACTAATTACAATCGTATCAATTTAAAGATCATTATTGAGAGTTCAAGGAGGTCACGACAAAACCTCGTGATTCTTATTAATGTTTTCGTATCTTACCTTTACTTGTAACATTTCGGTCACCAACTTAACAAAAAAGGTGGATCGCCAGAGGTTATAAATTGCTTTTATCATGCCCTGCTCTGGAGGACCATTGACATATTCGGTGGCGATTTTTTGCCAGTATGACCCTTCCTTCAGTCCTGCAGCCATGCGGGTTTCATTTGGAAGCCCAGTCTCTGCTGTCAACTGAGCCAACCGCTGGTAATCAAGAGCGTGGTGAGCCCTGGATTTCTGTTGTGAATGAATTGCAAAGAAGGTGGTGCCCCATTAGAAAAGCTAGTTATAGAATTAGAACAAGAGTTATACGTACCTTTCGTGGCATCGTTCTGGACCTGAGTGTTATCCGAATCCGGCAATCAAGTGGACAGTCCTTATTCTTTACATTCTTGTCATTCGTGTGCTTGCTTGCTTCGATTGCTCTTTAACATTGCATCCCACAACGGAAAGACAAACAGTTCGGTAGATTTCTGATTTTATTTATTTTGATTGGTGAAAGTATTTGTGTTTTAACAGAACAATTAAAGAGGACACTTGTATGTTGTTCCCGATAGAAATAAGAATAAACGTTGACGTTCAATTTAATTAGACAACCAAAGGTATAATTAAAAAAAAAAGGAAAAAAAATGAGAACCGCGCTTTCCCCTGTGGAAACAGAATAAACTTGAAAGCAAAAGAAGATAAACTTATTTAACGCTATCATAAGTGTTGAATTTTTAGTTTTCATCGATAGCGATGTTGGCAATGGGAATGCCTGTATGATAACAATCGTCGGTCAAATGGCAAGGTAAACAACTGATTTAGGGCGGCGGTGGCATCAATCGTTCGTTCCTGTCAGCTGAAAGCTCACGGTTGATGGTCATTGATGATAATGTTCTTTTCCCAAGTTTCGTAATCAACGTCTCACGCTATTTCCACTAATACTGATTACAAACAGCAACGTGGATACCGCTAATTAGTACGGTTGCCATTTTGTCTTGAAACTCAACAAGCCATGCGATGGAAATCTTAAATATGCCTGGAAAGATCATGTGCTTTTCTTTCAAAAATTAATTGGGTCGAGATGGGTGTAGAAGCCGTTGAGATGGACTTACAAGACGGTAAGCTTTAAAATGATACCAAGTTGCTGTCAATTGAAACGTCACGTGACGAGTTATTCACTTCCGGAAAAGCCACTACAAGTGTGTGTGTTATTAAAACACGATGTTCGGGTGCAATTTTTCGATAGTAATTGCGTTGAGATGGGTGTCAAAGCTGTTGAGATGGAGTTACAACACGGTAAGCTTTAAAATGATACCAAGTTGTTGTCAATTGAAAAGTCACGTGCCGAGTTATTCACTTCCGGAAAAGCCAGTACAAGTGTGTGTGTTATTAAAGCACGATGTTCGGGTGCAATTTTTCGATAGTAATTGCGTTGAGATGGGTGTAGAAGCCGTTGAGATGGACTTACAAGACGGTAAGCTTTAAAATGATACCAAGTTGTTGTCAATTGAAAAGTCACGCGACGAGTTATTCACTTCCGGAAAAGCCAGTACAAGTGTATGTGTTATTAAAGCACGATGTTCGGGTGCAATTTTTCGATAGTAATTGCGTTGAGATGGGTGTAGAAGCCGTTGAGATGGAGTTACAACACGGTAAGCTTTAAAATGATACCAAGTTGTTGTCAATTGAAAAGTCACGTGCCGAGTTATTCACTTCCGGAAAAGCCAGTACAAGTGTGTGTGTTATTAAAGCACGATGTTCGGGTGCAATTTTTCGATAGTAATTGCGTTGAGATGGGTGTAGAAGCCGTTGAGATGGACTTACAAGACGGTAAGCTTTAAAATGATACCAAGTTGCTGTCAATTGAAAAGTCACGCGACGAGTTATTCACTTCCGGAAAAGCCACTACAAGTGTATGTGTTATTAAAGCACGATGTTCGGGTGCAATTTTTCGATAGCAATTGCGTGGAGATGGGTGTAGAAGCCGTTGAGATGGAGTTACAACACGGTAAGCTTTAAAATGATACCAAGTTGTTGTCAATTGAAAAGTCACGTGCCGAGTTATTCACTTCCGGAAAAGCCAGTACAAGTGTGTGTGTTATTAAAGCACGATGTTCGGGTGCAATTTTTCGATAGTAATTGCGTTGAGATGGGTGTAGAAGCCGTTGAGATGGACTTACAAGACGGTAAGCTTTAAAATGATACCAAGTTGTTGTCAATTGAAAAGTCACGCGACGAGTTATTCACTTCCGGAAAAGCCAGTACAAGTGTATGTGTTATTAAAGCACGATGTTCGGGTGCAATTTTTCGATAGTAATTGCGTTGAGATGGGTGTAGAAGCCGTTGAGATGGACTTACAAGACGGTAAGCTTTAAAATGATACCAAGTTGTTGTCAATTGAAAAGTCACGCGACGAGTTATTCACTTCCGGAAAAGCCAGTACAAGTGTATGTGTTATTAAAGCACGATGTTCGGGTGCAATTTTTCGATAGTAATTGCGTTGAGATGGGTGTAAAAGCCGTTGAGATGGAGTTACAACACGGTAAGCTTTAAAATGCTACCAAGTTGTTGTCAATTGAAAAGTCACGTGCCGAGTTATTCACTTCCGGAAAAGCCAGTACAAGTGTGTGTGTTATTAAGGCACGATGTTCGGGTGCAATTTTTCGATAGTAATTGCGTTGAGATGGGTGTAGAAGCCGTTGAGATGGACTTACAAGACGGTAACCTTTAAAATGATACCAAGTTGTTGTCAATTGAAAAGTCACGTGCCGAGTTATTCACTTCCGGAAAAGCCAGTACAAGTGTGTGTGTTATTAAAGCACGATGTTCGGGTGCAATTTTTCGATAGTAATTGCGTTGAGATGGGTGTAGAAGCCGTTGAGATGGACTTACAAGACGGTAAGCTTTAAAATGATACCAAGTTGTTGTCAATTGAAAAGTCACGTGACGAGTTATTCACTTCCGGAAAAGCCAGCACAAGTGTATGTGTTATTAAAGCACGATGTTCGGGTGCAATTTTTCGATAGTAATTGCGTTGAGATTGGTGTAGAAGCCGTTGAGATGGACTTACAAGACGGTAAGCTTTAAAATGATACCAAGTTGCTGTCAATTGAAACGTCACGTGACGAGTTATTCACTTCCGGAAAAGCCAGTACAAGTGTGTGTGTTATTAAAGCACGATGTTCGGGTGCAATTTTTCGATAGTAATTGCGTTGAGATGGGTGTAGAAGCCGTTGAGATGGACTTACAAGACGGTAAGCTTTAAAATGATACCAAGTTGTTGTCAATTGAAAAGTCACGCGACGAGTTATTCACTTCCGGAAAAGCCAGTACAAGTGTATGTGTTATTAAAGCACGATGTTCGGGTGCAATTTTTCGATAGTAATTGCGTTGAGATGGCTGTAGAAGCCGTTGAGATGGAGTTACAACACGGTAAGCTTTAAAATGATATCAAGTTGTTGTCAATTGAAAAGTCACGTGCCGAGTTATTCACTTCCGGAAAAGCCAGTACAAGTGTGTGTGTTATTAAAGCACGATGTTCGGGTGCAATTTTTCGATAGTAATTGCGTTGAGATGGGTGTAGAAGCCGTTGAGATGGACTTACAAGACGGTAAGCTTTAAAATGATACCAAGTTGCTGTCAATTGAAAAGTCACGCGACGAGTTATTCACTTCCGGAAAAGCCAGTACAAGTGTATGTGTTATTAAAGCACGATGTTCGGGTGCAATTTTTCGATAGCAATTGCGTGGAGATGGGTGTAGAAGCCGTTGAGATGGAGTTACAACACGGTAAGCTTTAAAATGATATCAAGTTGTTGTCAATTGAAAAGTCACGTGCCGAGTTATTCACTTCCGGAAAAGCCAGTACAAGTGTGTGTGTTATTAAAGCACGATGTTCGGGTGCAATTTTTCGATAGTAATTGCGTTGAGATGGGTGTAGAAGCCGTTGAGATGGACTTACAAGACGGTAAGCTTTAAAATGATACCAAGTTGCTGTCAATTGAAAAGTCACGCGACGAGTTATTCACTTCCGGAAAAGCCAGTACAAGTGTATGTGTTATTAAAGCACGATGTTCGGGTGCAATTTTTCGATAGCAATTGCGTGGAGATGGGTGTAGAAGCCGTTGAGATGGAGTTACAACACGGTAAGCTTTAAAATGATATCAAGTTGTTGTCAATTGAAAAGTCACGTGCCGAGTTATTCACTTCCGGAAAAGCCACTACAAGTGTGTGTGTTATTAAAGCACGATGTTCGGGTGCAATTTTTCGATAGTAATTGCGTTGAGATGGGTGTAGAAGCCGTTGAGATGGACTTACAAGACGGTAAGCTTTAAAATGATACCAAGTTGTTGTCAATTGAAAAGTCACGCGACGAGTTATTCACTTCCGGAAAAGCCAGTACAAGTGTATGTGTTATTAAAGCACGATGTTCGGGTGCAATTTTTCGATAGTAATTGCGTTGAGATGGGTGTAGAAGCCGTTGAGATGGAGTTACAACACGGTAAGCTTTAAAATGATATCAAGTTGTTGTCAATTGAAAAGTCACGTGCCGAGTTATTCACTTCCGGAAAAGCCAGTACAAGTGTGTGTGTTATTAAGGCACGATGTTCGGGTGCAATTTTTCGATAGTAATTGCGTTGAGATGGGTGTAGAAGCCGTTGAGATGGACTTACAAGACGGTAACCTTTAAAATGATACCAAGTTGCTGTCAATTGAAAAGTCACGCGACGAGTTATTCACTTCCGGAAAAGCCAGTACAAGTGTATGTGTTATTAAAGCACGATGTTCGGGTGCAATTTTTCGATAGCAATTGCGTGGAGATGGGTGTAGAAGCCGTTGAGATGGAGTTACAACACGGTAAGCTTTAAAATGCTACCAAGTTGTTGTCAATTGAAAAGTCACGTGCCGAGTTATTCACTTCCGGAAAAGCCACTACAAGTGTGTGTGTTATTAAAGCACGATGTTCGGGTGCAATTTTTCGATAGTAATTGCGTTGAGATGGGTGTAGAAGCCGTTGAGATGGACTTACAAGACGGTAAGCTTTAAAATGATACCAAGTTGTTGTCAATTGAAAAGTCACGAGACGAGTTATTCACTTCCGGAAAAGCCAGTACAAGTGTATGTGTTATTAAAGCACGATGTTCGGGTGCAATTTTTCGATAGCAATTGCGTGGAGATGGGTGTAGAAGCCGTTGAGATGGACTTACAACACGGTAAGCTTTAAAATGATACCAAGTTGTTGTCAATTGAAACGTCACGTGACGAGTTATTCACTTCCGGAAAAGCCAGTACAAGTGTGTGTGTTATTAAAGCACGATGTTCGGGTGCAATTTTTAGATAGTAATTGCGTTGAGATGGGTGTAGAAGCCGTTGAGATGGACTTACAATACTGTAAGCTTTAAAATGATATCAAGTTGTTGTCAATTGAAAAGTCACGTGCCGAGTTATTCACTTCCGGAAAAGCCAGCACAAGTGTATGTGTTATTAAAGCACGATGTTCGGGTGCAATTTTTCGATAGTGATTGCGTTGAGATGGGTGTAGAAGCCGTTGAGATGGAGTTACAACACGGTTAGCTTTAAAATGATACCAAGTTGTTGTCAATTGAAAAGTCACGTGCCGAGTTATTCACTTCCGGAAAAGCCAGTACAAGTGTGTGTGTTATTAAAGCACGATGTTCGGGTGCAATTTTTCGATAGTAATTGCGTGAAGATGGGTGTAGAAGCCGTTGAGATGGAGTTACAACACGGTAAGCTTTAAAATGATACCAAGTTGTTGTCAATTGAAAAGTCACGTGCCGAGTTATTCACTTCCGGAAAAGCCACTACAAGTGTGTGTGTTATTAAAGCACGATGTTCGGGTGCAATTTTTCGATAGTAATTGCGTTGAGATGGGTGTAGAAGCCGTTGAGATGGACTTACAAGACGGTAAGCTTTAAAATGATACCAAGTTGTTGTCAATTGAAAAGTCACGCGACGAGTTATTCACTTCCGGAAAAGCCAGTACAAGTGTATGTGTTATTAAAGCACGATGTTCGGGTGCAATTTTTCGATAGTAATTGCGTTGAGATGGGTGTAGAAGCCGTTGAGATGGAGTTACAACACGGTAAGCTTTAAAATGATATCAAGTTGTTGTCAATTGAAAAGTCACGTGCCGAGTTATTCACTTCCGGAAAAGCCAGTACAAGTGTGTGTGTTATTAAGGCACGATGTTCGGGTGCAATTTTTCGATAGTAATTGCGTTGAGATGGGTGTAGAAGCCGTTGAGATGGACTTACAAGACGGTAACCTTTAAAATGATACCAAGTTGCTGTCAATTGAAAAGTCACGCGACGAGTTATTCACTTCCGGAAAAGCCAGTACAAGTGTATGTGTTATTAAAGCACGATGTTCGGGTGCAATTTTTCGATAGCAATTGCGTGGAGATGGGTGTAGAAGCCGTTGAGATGGAGTTACAACACGGTAAGCTTTAAAATGCTACCAAGTTGTTGTCAATTGAAAAGTCACGTGCCGAGTTATTCACTTCCGGAAAAGCCACTACAAGTGTGTGTGTTATTAAAGCACGATGTTCGGGTGCAATTTTTCGATAGTAATTGCGTTGAGATGGGTGTAGAAGCCGTTGAGATGGACTTACAAGACGGTAAGCTTTAAAATGATACCAAGTTGTTGTCAATTGAAAAGTCACGAGACGAGTTATTCACTTCCGGAAAAGCCAGTACAAGTGTATGTGTTATTAAAGCACGATGTTCGGGTGCAATTTTTCGATAGCAATTGCGTGGAGATGGGTGTAGAAGCCGTTGAGATGGAGTTACAACACGGTAAGCTTTAAAATGATACCAAGTTGTTGTCAATTGAAACGTCACGTGACGAGTTATTCACTTCCGGAAAAGCCAGTACAAGTGTGTGTGTTATTAAAGCACGATGTTCGGGTGCAATTTTTCGATAGTAATTGCGTTGAGATGGCTGTAGAAGCCGTTGAGATGGAGTTACAACACGGTAAGCTTTAAAATGATATCAAGTTGTTGTCAATTGAAAAGTCACGTGCCGAGTTATTCACTTCCGGAAAAGCCAGTACAAGTGTGTGTGTTATTAAAGCACGATGTTCGGGTGCAATTTTTCGATAGTAATTGCGTTGAGATGGGTGTAGAAGCCGTTGAGATGGACTTACAAGACGGTAAGCTTTAAAATGATACCAAGTTGCTGTCAATTGAAAAGTCACGCGACGAGTTATTCACTTCCGGAAAAGCCAGTACAAGTGTATGTGTTATTAAAGCACGATGTTCGGGTGCAATTTTTCGATAGCAATTGCGTGGAGATGGGTGTAGAAGCCGTTGAGATGGAGTTACAACACGGTAAGCTTTAAAATGATATCAAGTTGTTGTCAATTGAAAAGTCACGTGCCGAGTTATTCACTTCCGGAAAAGCCAGTACAAGTGTGTGTGTTATTAAAGCACGATGTTCGGGTGCAATTTTTCGATAGTAATTGCGTTGAGATGGGTGTAGAAGCCGTTGAGATGGACTTACAAGACGGTAAGCTTTAAAATGATACCAAGTTGCTGTCAATTGAAAAGTCACGCGACGAGTTATTCACTTCCGGAAAAGCCAGTACAAGTGTATGTGTTATTAAAGCACGATGTTCGGGTGCAATTTTTCGATAGCAATTGCGTGGAGATGGGTGTAGAAGCCGTTGAGATGGAGTTACAACACGGTAAGCTTTAAAATGATACCAAGTTGTTGTCAATTGAAAAGTCACGTGCCGAGTTATTCACTTCCGGAAAAGCCACTACAAGTGTGTGTGTTATTAAAGCACGATGTTCGGGTGCAATTTTTCGATAGTAATTGCGTTGAGATGGGTGTAGAAGCCGTTGAGATGGACTTACAAGACGGTAAGCTTTAAAATGATACCAAGTTGTTGTCAATTGAAAAGTCACGCGACGAGTTATTCACTTCCGGAAAAGCCAGTACAAGTGTATGTGTTATTAAAGCACGATGTTCGGGTGCAATTTTTCGATAGTAATTGCGTTGAGATGGGTGTAGAAGCCGTTGAGATGGAGTTACAACACGGTAAGCTTTAAAATGATATCAAGTTGTTGTCAATTGAAAAGTCACGTGCCGAGTTATTCACTTCCGGAAAAGCCAGTACAAGTGTGTGTGTTATTAAGGCACGATGTTCGGGTGCAATTTTTCGATAGTAATTGCGTTGAGATGGGTGTAGAAGCCGTTGAGATGGACTTACAAGACGGTAAGCTTTAAAATGATACCAAGTTGTTGTCAATTGAAAAGTCACGAGACGAGTTATTCACTTCCGGAAAAGCCAGTACAAGTGTATGTGTTATTAAAGCACGATGTTCGGGTGCAATTTTTCGATAGCAATTGCGTGGAGATGGGTGTAGAAGCCGTTGAGATGGAGTTACAACACGGTAAGCTTTAAAATGATACCAAGTTGTTGTCAATTGAAACGTCACGTGACGAGTTATTCATTTCCGGAAAAGCCAGTACAAGTGTGTGTGTTATTAAAGCACGATGTTCGGGTGCAATTTTTCGATAGTAATTGCGTTGAGATGGGTGTAGAAGCCGTTGAGATGGACTTACAATACTGTAAGCTTTAAAATGATATCAAGTTGTTGTCAATTGAAAAGTCACGTGCCGAGTTATTCACTTCCGGAAAAGCCAGCACAAGTGTATGTGTTATTAAAGCACGATGTTCGGGTGCAATTTTTCGATAGTGATTGCGTTGAGATGGGTGTAGAAGCCGTTGAGATGGAGTTACAACACGGTTAGCTTTAAAATGATACCAAGTTGTTGTCAATTGAAAAGTCACGTGCCGAGTTATTCACTTCCGGAAAAGCCAGTACAAGTGTGTGTGTTATTAAAGCACGATGTTCGGGTGCAATTTTTCGATAGTAATTGCGTGGAGATGGGTGTAGAAGCCGTTGAGATGGAGTTACAACACGGTAAGCTTTAAAATGCTACCAAGTTGTTGTCAATTGAAAAGTCACGTGCCGAGTTATTCACTTCCGGAAAAGCCACTACAAGTGTGTGTGTTATTAAAGCACGATGTTCGGGTGCAATTTTTCGATAGTAATTGCGTTGAGATGGGTGTAGAAGCCGTTGAGATGGACTTACAAGACGGTAAGCTTTAAAATGATACCAAGTTGTTGTCAATTGAAAAGTCACGCGACGAGTTATTCACTTCCGGAAAAGCCAGTACAAGTGTATGTGTTATTAAAGCACGATGTTCGGGTGCAATTTTTCGATAGTAATTGCGTTGAGATGGGTGTAGAAGCCGTTGAGATGGAGTTACAACACGGTAAGCTTTAAAATGATATCAAGTTGTTGTCAATTGAAAAGTCACGTGCCGAGTTATTCACTTCCGGAAAAGCCAGTACAAGTGTGTGTGTTATTAAGGCACGATGTTCGGGTGCAATTTTTCGATAGTAATTGCGTTGAGATGGGTGTAGAAGCCGTTGAGATGGACTTACAAGACGGTAACCTTTAAAATGATACCAAGTTGCTGTCAATTGAAAAGTCACGCGACGAGTTATTCACTTCCGGAAAAGCCAGTACAAGTGTATGTGTTATTAAAGCACGATGTTCGGGTGCAATTTTTCGATAGCAATTGCGTGGAGATGGGTGTAGAAGCCGTTGAGATGGAGTTACAACACGGTAAGCTTTAAAATGCTACCAAGTTGTTGTCAATTGAAAAGTCACGTGCCGAGTTATTCACTTCCGGAAAAGCCACTACAAGTGTGTGTGTTATTAAAGCACGATGTTCGGGTGCAATTTTTCGATAGTAATTGCGTTGAGATGGGTGTAGAAGCCGTTGAGATGGACTTACAAGACGGTAAGCTTTAAAATGATACCAAGTTGTTGTCAATTGAAAAGTCACGAGACGAGTTATTCACTTCCGGAAAAGCCACTACAAGTGTGTGTGTTATTAAAGCACGATGTTCGGGTGCAATTTTTCGATAGTAATTGCGTTGAGATGGGTGTAGAAGCCGTTGAGATGGACTTACAAGACGGTAAGCTTTAAAATGATACCAAGTTGTTGTCAATTGAAAAGTCACGGGACGAGTTATTCACTTCCGGAAAAGCCAGTACAAGTGTATGTGTTATTAAAGCACGATGTTCGGGTGCAATTTTTCGATAGTAATTGCGTTGAGATGGGTGTAGAAGCCGTTGAGATGGAGTTACAACACGGTAAGCTTTAAAATGATATCAAGTTGTTGTCAATTGAAAAGTCACGTGCCGAGTTATTCACTTCCGGAAAAGCCAGTACAAGTGTGTGTGTTATTAAGGCACGATGTTCGGGTGCAATTTTTCGATAGTAATTGCGTTGAGATGGGTGTAGAAGCCGTTGAGATGGACTTACAAGACGGTAACCTTTAAAATGATACCAAGTTGCTGTCAATTGAAAAGTCACGCGACGAGTTATTCACTTCCGGAAAAGCCAGTACAAGTGTATGTGTTATTAAAGCACGATGTTCGGGTGCAATTTTTCGATAGCAATTGCGTGGAGATGGGTGTAGAAGCCGTTGAGATGGAGTTACAACACGGTAAGCTTTAAAATGCTACCAAGTTGTTGTCAATTGAAAAGTCACGTGCCGAGTTATTCACTTCCGGAAAAGCCACTACAAGTGTGTGTGTTATTAAGGCACGATGTTCGGGTGCAATTTTTCGATAGTAATTGCGTTGAGATGGGTGTAGAAGCCGTTGAGATGGACTTACAAGACGGTAAGCTTTAAAATGATACCAAGTTGTTGTCAATTGAAAAGTCACGAGACGAGTTATTCACTTCCGGAAAAGCCAGTACAAGTGTATGTGTTATTAAAGCACGATGTTCGGGTGCAATTTTTCGATAGCAATTGCGTGGAGATGGGTGTAGAAGCCGTTGAGATGGAGTTACAACACGGTAAGCTTTAAAATGATACCAAGTTGTTGTCAATTGAAACGTCACGTGACGAGTTATTCACTTCCGGAAAAGCCAGTACAAGTGTGTGTGTTATTAAAGCACGATGTTCGGGTGCAATTTTTCGATAGTAATTGCGTTGAGATGGGTGTAGAAGCCGTTGAGATGGACTTACAATACTGTAAGCTTTAAAATGATATCAAGTTGTTGTCAATTGAAAAGTCACGTGCCGAGTTATTCACTTCCGGAAAAGCCAGCACAAGTGTATGTGTTATTAAAGCACGATGTTCGGGTGCAATTTTTCGATAGTGATTGCGTTGAGATGGGTGTAGAAGCCGTTGAGATGGAGTTACAACACGGTTAGCTTTAAAATGATACCAAGTTGTTGTCAATTGAAAAGTCACGTGCCGAGTTATTCACTTCCGGAAAAGCCAGTACAAGTGTGTGTGTTATTAAAGCACGATGTTCGGGTGCAATTTTTCGATAGTAATTGCGTTGAGATGGGTGTAGAAGCCGTTGAGATGGACTTACAAGACGGTAAGCTTTAAAATGATACCAAGTTGTTGTCAATTGAAAAGTCACGCGACGAGTTATTCACTTCCGGAAAAGCCAGTACAAGTGTATGTGTTATTAAAGCACGATGTTCGGGTGCAATTTTTCGATAGTAATTGCGTTGAGATGGGTGTAGAAGCCGTTGAGATGGAGTTACAACACGGTAAGCTTTAAAATGATATCAAGTTGTTGTCAATTGAAAAGTCACGTGCCGAGTTATTCACTTCCGGAAAAGCCAGTACAAGTGTGTGTGTTATTAAGGCACGATGTTCGGGTGCAATTTTTCGATAGTAATTGCGTTGAGATGGGTGTAGAAGCCGTTGAGATAGACTTACAAGACGGTAACCTTTAAAATGATACCAAGTTGCTGTCAATTGAAAAGTCACGCGACGAGTTATTCACTTCCGGAAAAGCCACTACAAGTGTATGTGTTATTAAAGCACGATGTTCGGGTGCAATTTTTCGATAGTAATTGCGTGGAGATGGGTGTAGAAGCCGTTGAGATGGACTTACAATACTGTAAGCTTTAAAATGATACCAAGTTGTTGTCAATTGAAAAGTCACGTGCCGAGTTATTCACTTCCGGAAAAGCCAGTACAAGTGTGTGTGTTATTAAGGCACGATGTTCGGGTGCAATTTTTCGATAGTAATTGCGTTGAGATGGGTGTAGAAGCCGTTGAGATAGACTTACAAGACGGTAACCTTTAAAATGATACCAAGTTGCTGTCAATTGAAAAGTCACGCGACGAGTTATTCACTTCCGGAAAAGCCACTACAAGTGTATGTGTTATTAAAGCACGATGTTCGGGTGCAATTTTTCGATAGCAATTGCGTGGAGATGGGTGTAGAAGCCGTTGAGATGGACTTACAATACTGTAAGCTTTAAAATGATACCAAGTTGTTGTCAATTGAAAAGTCACGTGACGAGTTATTCACTTGCGGAAAAGCCAGTACAAGTGTGTATGTTATGAAAGCACGATGTTCGGGTGCAATTTTTCGATAGTAATTGCGTTGAGATGGGTGTAGAAGCCGTTGAGATGGACTAATAAGACGGTAAGCTTTCAAACGATACCACGTTGGTGTCAATTGAAAAGTCACGCGACGAGTTATTCACTTCTGAACAAAGGATATTTACAGCATCTTTTTACAAATTTACGTGCGCGTTTGGCGCAAATTAATAGCTTTCAATGCAGCTAGAAATTGTTTTTGAGCAATTGGTAAAGATATTTAAATGATTTTATGTTCTAATTTCCACTACTGAATTTTAAATCGAATTGGCAGACAGTTTCAGCCGGTCGAATTGGCAGATGGCGAATTGGCAGTGAATTGGCAGACAACTTCAGCTTGGTCCAGTCGCGACAGATAGCTCAGTCGTTATCCGGTCGAAATTTTATTGTTTGGAATCGGTGGAAAAGTACTCTTAAGGCAAGATCCATAAGACTACTTTATTCATCAGGGGAAATACTCGAATTAGTCGCAAGGAGTTTGTTAATGATAAATGACCACGCGAAACGACCACGCGATTGCAAATGCTAGCTTAGAATAATATACGTAATTTAAATATTCTATGAAACTTGCGAGTCTACGGAAACTAGCAGCGTCACGCAGCGTATCAACAAATCGTGACCTCTTCATTAGCATGGACTTTGACACTATGCATATCTGACTGTAAAACCTCGGTTGCTGCTGAAAACTGTTGATTTTAGCAACAGACAAAGGTTGAAAGTCAGCTAGTGAAATCATTTATTTACGGCATATATATATTAAAGTGAGAGCGTCGAACGCACTCTCATAATCTCTGATTACTACTAGTATAATAAATTATATCCAAGATAGAACGCAACGGTGTCTGATTAAAGTTCAATTACTAGCTGTGTTTCTTGGGTGAAGATCGATATAAAATTGAGCAAAAAGAAAAGGAAGTATGAATTACATGTGCGAAATACATAAGCAGGCGCTAAACAGGCGGATTCAGCAAATTTTTATAACAACTGATGCGAGGCAGAACCTTTATAAACTTTGAAACTTTTCCATCGGTGGAACTTGAGACCGTCTAACAACCCGCAATGGATTACCATGGTTAAGAGAAAGGTTCTTACCTGCATAACGCGTGTAAGAGGAAAGGGCAATAAGCAAAGAATAGATTCTGTATGGTGAAATTTCCGCCATTGATTGTTGTGTACTTCTCGTTACTTATAGTTTTAGCTATGGAGCATGCGCTGTAATGATCATCGTGAAAAACCACTGATGCAGGAAATTTTATCATTATATGGCTAGCTCCGTGAGCGGGTAAGATGAACCAAATCCTACTCTGTGATTGGTCACCCAAGCGGGCAAGATGGAGCTATCTTGCCCGCTCAAGACTACTCGCTATTTCCCCCAACAGAAATTTCCCCGAAAATAGAAAAAAAGAAGAAAAGAAAAATCACATCGGCGAAAGTTAACGGATTCATTATTTTCCCATGCGCAGAAGCTGAGATAAACAGTTAAAAACCTAAGTGCTCTATAACCAAAACTCGTGAACGCAAAAGGTGAATGAAATTTTGTCAGGAGCTCCTGACTATCGGCTTGTAATCATGTATATAATTCTGTCTTTGATTTGTCTGCTTTGAGTATGAGTTATGTAGTAGTTGTTTGTCAAAGTACCAAAGAGATATCTGGATAAGAATGCGTGACAATTGAAATGAACATGGACATAAGGCCATGTCACTTTATTCCATAGGTGGGAAATCCCACCTGTAGCCGTGGTCAAAAACTAGCCTGCGTTTACATGCAATCTTATCAACTCCGCCCTCCTATAGTTAGCAAGCAGAAAAGGCGTTTAAGATGTGAATCGCACAAAACGCGATTAACGGTCGCGAAGCGCGAACAAGTAGTGAAAGAGAGAAATTCTGGCGAGACACGCGAGCACGGAACGCGCAGAGCAACTTTGACAAACCTTTGGTCTGCGTAACAGGCATCTTCAGTTGACCATGTCTTTAGCAAACCTTTGACTTGAATCGCAGACAAATTGGAATGCACTTTTGATCTCCTTTGACAGCAAGCAAAGGTGTATCATAGGATCACCGTTAACGCGCAAACCAAAGGCGTTCACAGGTGACTAAAACCAGCCTTTACTGCCTTTGACGTATGCGGCAAAGGTGTATTCAAAGATGATCTTTGACATGCGTTGAAGATCGTCAAGAGCGTGCAAAGGTGGCACATTTAGCACGCGGCAAAGGCGACTTAAAAGCTCGTCCAGTGGCATAAAAAATTCCCCGGTTTACAGACAATCTATTTTCCAAGGTAGGTGACTCATAGCCACTTTGATTTGGGTATATGACCGGTCAGTATATAGTGAAGACTGCGGACTGCGGACTGCGGGCTGCGGACTGCGGACTGCGGACTGCGGACTGCGGACTGCGGACTGCGGACTGCGGACTGCGGACCGCGGACCGCGGACTGCGGACTGCGGACTGCGGACTACGGACTGGGTATAAAACAACTACTGAGGTAAAAGATGGGGACTAAGCATTACGGACTGGGCATAAAACACGGACTCACTTATAAAACTAAGGTATGAAGAAAAAGAGGCACACTGGGTGTAAATTACTGAGGACCAAGACTGTAACCACATTATCTTGTTTCCTATCGGCAAAAGCTGGATTTTTAAAACGAAAGCTTGCGCTGAAAAGTGTCTGGCATTAAAAGAACTTTTCAATAAAGGAAAACAGAAAGATGATCTATCAAACCTTACGTAGCCCTTGGGCCGTAGTAGACTTTGGAGAGCTTGAAGTCCATTCTACAGCAAGACTCCGAAAATTAAAGTTAAAAAAAAAAACGAAAAGCTGCATAGCCGAGAGCGAGCGCGCTGCCGCCCACAAAAAGCAACTCGCCTTGTTTCTGCAGCTCACTGGGTTGATAAAAGTCAGAGAATTGGGGTGTTATTTGCCTGTCCTGGTGTGTCTGGTTATAGAGTTTGAACGCGTAATCGGTGTTCGCGAAGTTCTGCTTCGCCTGTTCTTTGATTTCCCTGTTGGTTTCCAATCAAGAAGCTTGGTGCGGTCACGTGTGTACTTGGCCATAGCAGCCTGATAAGCTTCGAGAGCTTGCCATGCCGCATTTTCTCTTCTAACGCAACTTTCCGCTGCCGCCGGACAAATATTTAGCAAGACAGTTGCCACCGGTGAAAGCAGCGGCGTTAAGAACGGCGCCTCCCATCATCATTGCAATGCTGGCCATCGTGTTTCTCTTTCGGTATAGCAATATGCTATTTTTTTCAATTTGTCGGAAGAATCTTCTGGTCTTCGAGATACTGTTTCCGCGCGACACTGCCAGCCATGACAGCTCTGAACTTTGCATAGTTTATGGCGTTGCTGCTGGGGTCAGCGGTGAAGTTCCCTTTCACCACCTTTTTCGCAATCCATCCGATGCCAGCGGCTAAGCCGGTCAGAGTGGCGGCATCCATGATCGTTTTCACGAGCTTGTTGTCAGACATGTCTGTTCTTCGAACAAGTATGATAGGCGTTTTTATTTTTTCAAATGAAACTTACTGAGGAGCAATGGCGTCGATGACTTCGTCATAAAGCGCCTCTTCTTCAGAAACACAGAATCTTGCCAACTGAACGGTGCAGGGGCGTTTTGAAGTTAACCTAAAGCAGCCCTATTCCAAAAATGGCAGCAGTGCTGATAAAAACTTGTTGGACGTCAACTTTTGGTTTCTTTTTTTTTTTTTCCTCTTTCTTTCCTTTCTTCTTTCATAGGCCTTCTTTGGGAGTTGACTCTGATGTTTAGCATGGCGTCTGTGTCTTTTTTTTAATTTAACCACTTCAGAACGAGACACGTGGTCTTATGCAAACTCCTTGCCACTGGAGTAAACGCTGTGCGCCTCGTTTGCTAGCGTCTTGCCGCCGATCATTTTCTACTCGAGCTAAATGTTGGTCAGCTTGTATTTCAGCTTTGTTGGGTCAGAGCGTTTGACCGCTTGTGAAAGCTTGCGCAAGGGTTATTTCGAATACGGGGTCATTGTAAAGGGCCTGGGAATAGAAAACGCCATGGTCTGCCAGGATATCATAGTCAAGCCTGATGCGATACTTGCTCTGGTAAACTTCGTTCAGTTTGTTTTCAGCGACGACGCCCAAGGTTTTCTTGTCCCCCGCGTTCGAGCGGATCTTGAATAAGTCCTCGCTCTGAATCCCCTCCAGCAGCATGTTGTCTCGCTTTTCCTGAGAAAGGAAAAGGTCCTGGAAGATTTTGTAGATGTCGTAACCAAGCGTGCCTTACAGGATAGTGCCCGCAAACTTCACAGCCACCTTGTCAACAAGCATCCACGTGACGTTTAGCACAAGAAAGTTATTCGCGTGCCCTCCAGAAAAGTCGATGTCAAAGCGACGCGCAAGCGAGCCAGGTAGAAGAACCTCGTTCTCATTTAGCTTGGGCACTGAAACATACAGCGTCTCGAAAAAATCAGGGCTTCAACGGGATTCAAACCCGTGACCTCCGCGATGCCAGTGCGATGTTCTACCAGAGCATCGCACCGGTATCGCGGAGGTCATGGGTTCGAATCCAGTTGAAGCCCTGATTTTTTCAGGCTTCTTGTTTCCAATTGCTTAAATTGGAAAACTCACTGCGATGATCGTTCTTCACTTTCTTTTAAACATAAATTAAATTATATATTGTAATGGCGGAAGGTGGTAATGAGAATCCAGACCTTGATTGGAGGCTTGACCACGACGACGATGATGATGATGATGACGATGATGATGATGATGATAAACAAGAGGTTCACATAACCCAACCTTTTCAGCCAGGCGCTGCATCCCCTACTTACCACAGCTGCGAAGAAATAGAAATGCAAACGAGGCAACACAAGCAGACCGGGCTGCCTGCCACTTCTTATGAGAAAACCCCTTTGTTAGGCGCGCAATGTGAAATCTAATGGATGCTTTAACGGGGCAGTTTCCTGAGGCAAGCGCAACAAACCTGGAAGCTTCTCACAGCAAGAGCCGCCGACTACAAATCAACATATCTGGCCTCGGAAAAAAAAAAAAAAAAAACTTTATTACCTGATCACCCGAGATAGTTAGACGGGCAAGCAAAAGCTAAACCCTGTACTTCCAAAAGAAATCAAAACCTCTCTTGGTCCAATGGCACAAGAACGTATTGATCAAGAAAATGAGAGCATAAGAAGCGAACGCTAAAATTAAGGGAAGCCGAAAAACAATTAAAACAGGGAGAGACACTTACTGCGGAAAGGGAAAAAAACTCGCAAGAAGTAGAAGAGCTTAGACAACGAATCCAGAGAACTCAAGCCCTAATTGATGGCGTTCAAGAAGAACAAGGGTCCAATCTTGAAAGTGACGCAGAACTGCGCAGGCTGAAGCAACTTAAAAAGAATTATCAAACCGATTTTGAAAACGCAAAAAAAAAAAAAAAATTGGCCGCGCTTGAAAAACAAGTAAAACACAAAGAAAAAGAGCAATAAAAGGTCGACAGACTTATAGCAAGCATCGCTGCAAAAGAAAGTGATAGAAACGAACGGCACAAAACCGTTAGATGACCTGAAAGAGCGAGAAAGCGAGCTTCAACACCTCACCCTCAGACAAAGAAGCCGCAGAGCCCAGAGTGGCAGAAAAAAACGAGGAGCTCGGACATTTTGTAAACTCGGGTTTTGGAAAGAGAAAGGGCGCGGCCTCTCTCGAAAAGAATCAAAGAGATCGTAAATAAATATGGCGTGACGTTGACTGCTATTTTTCTCGCCGCGGGAATTACAATCGGGGCTGTCGTTGGCGCTCTCACTCTCGTTGGCGCTCTCGCAACGGCAAGTCTTTGGGAAACGGTCTTAAGAGCAGCTTCGCCTAAATATCAACTAGACTTGGAAATAGCGAAAAAATCGAATTTCTTCAAACTCGCCCAGAATGAAGCCCTACGGGCACTAGTTACAAAAATATCGTTTTAAGTTCGATAAATCAAAAATTATTTTTTTTCCGCAATTTTTTCGTTTCGATGCCCCAAATCGGCCAAAATCCATCGAAAATGAGCGGCATATTCAGAGGCTCGTAAACTCAAAAGTAAAAATCTTCATTACAAACTGATTGCACGTCGTATTTGTACTTCCTTTTTTGTCTATTTAGAGCTAAATAGATCGTGATTTGATTAGAACTTAAATATTTGACGAATTTTCTAAATTAACGACCCAAGACAGCTTTACAAGAGGTCTACATTTAGCCTATTTTCAAATGCTAAAAAGGCGTTCTGGTACACGGCTTTCCCCAAAACGACTAGTTTGGTGTGAAAGAGCATTCTTTCTTCTTCAAATTAGTGAAATAAAATTTTTGGGTAAATAAAATCGCGAGCGCTGAGATAGCGAACTAAATGCAGCACTTCTTCCTGAAAACGTGACCTTTGACCCGAGCGTAACGAAACCGATTACTGCAAGAAAACCCGGAAGAAAAGCAAACGCTTCGTTATTTTGAAACAATTTCTCGTGATATCTCTCCGAAACCATGATTGCAAGAAACTATTTCCAGATATGAAATCTTACAGAGTCAAAAAAGGAGCTAAAGGGCGCATCTTGACACAATAACTTTGTTTGCTGGGAATTGAAGTCAATGACCGTTAACGAATTCCAGTGAAATTTGCAAACTTGAAGTATGTTAGCCGATACTTACCTGAATATTTATATTAATAGAAGAGTCGTCTTCTTGGATTAACCTTCAAAAGAAGCAGGATCCAGATTTGAAAACCTCTAAAAGAAGAAATGTTTAATGTTCCGTGACCTGCCCGCTGCTATAAATTAGCTTAAATTCCATGCACATGCCGACCGCATGTTTGTCGTAAAACCAACTGAACTCCACTGACAGTTTCCATGGGCAACCCCAAAATAAACAATCCCCAAAAATGTAAAGTGAAATTGGCTGTCTTCATGAACAGTTAGAAGCTCGGGTCAAGTTCCATTACCTTTTAAAAGTGCTTGATTCTACTTTGTTCACTCAGTAGTTACTGTCACGTTCGAATACTGCGTAGTATCGGTCACGCCAAAACACTGCAGACCGTGCAGACTGAGTAAGTTTCCCATACAAAGTCTTGTACGCGTTTGTCTATTGAATCAAAAGTCAATTCTGCGCTTGTGCAGCCTGTGGATAAATGACAGACTTTCAGATATATTCAACACTATTTTGTAACTAGACCCAAAAAGGGAGTCACAATGAAAAGCCCAAACAAGTGTCTGCAGTAACACAGCGGTCAAACGTCTGCGCATGTGCGAGCAATGGAGCAACCAAAAGGTGGCCAAAATATTTTCATGACACTGTTCTTTTCATGGGTCATCGGTATCCTATAAATGACATTTTCCTCGTTATTTATATATTTGTTTATGTTTTAGCCGGTACAACGAGAAATGACTGAGCTAACAGAATGAGCTAACAGAATGACTTGAGAGTTAAAAATTGTTCTACCTTCTGCTTGTTGCAGGTCTTTCTTTTCCGTGGTATGAATTTTCCGTGCTCCTTGAATTTTTTGTCCGCCTCGACTTTGCATTTAGTGCACCAGTTTTTTCCAGGTTTGTAGTTTAGAAAAGCTTTTCCCACCTGGTCAAAGACCAGGTACAGTCGGTTTGGGATCGGTATTTTGGCCAGCTATGCCCCCATGACGATGGACATGAACATCGTTTGCCGTTTCGATTCATCTCGTTCCTGTGCTTCAGACAAATCGAGGATCCGGATGGAATCCCTCAGTCCTTGCCAAAATTTTTCCAGCTCGTCTGAGCGAAGCCGAATCACTGCAATTGTCTTTTTCTTCTCCCATTTTTCCTTCTTTTACACATCGTTTGTCGTCCGTTTCCGGCGTCACGCATCGTGTGATTAATAAAAACAAATAAAAATATACTACGCCGTCGGCTCGTAGCATGACACGGGTTTTAAGACTTATAAACTTTTTTGGTAAAGCTCAAAACAAAATGGTAAATCAACAGAATACCGGTAACTTAATAAACTTTGTGTCTGAAAAGTCTTAAGTTTTCCTTTTACCTGCTTTCTTTTCCTTTTACAGATTTCTATGAACTTTTCAATTTTTTTTCGTAAATTTTGCGTGACACCGGTTGTTTCCCATGTTTTCCTTTAAATTTTTGCGCGGGAAATTGGCGCGCGGCTGCCAAAAAATGTACCAATTTGCGCATGCCCGACGTTTGAACGCGGTGTTGTCTGCAGTCTGCACGGTCTGCACTGTTTTGGCGTGACCGATTCGCGGCATTCGAACGTGAGAGTAGTGGACAAAGTCGACGCAAACAAATAAATTCAAGCACTTTTTAAAGGTAATGGAACTTGACCCGAGCTTCTAACTGTTCATGAAGACAGCCAATTTCACTTTACATTTTTGGGGATTGTTTATTTTGGGGTTGCCCATGGAAACTGTCAGTGGAGTTCAGTTGGTTTTACGACAAACATGCGGTCGGCATGTGCATGGAATTTAAGCTAATTTATAGCAGCGGGCAGGTCACGGAACATTAAACATTTCTTCTTTTAGAGGTTTTCAAATCTGGATCCTGCTTCTTTTGAAGGTTAATCCAAGAAGACGACTCTTCTATTAATATAAATATTCAGGTAAGTATCGGCTAACATACTTCAAGTTTGCAAATTTCACTGGAATTCGTTAACGGTCATTGACTTCAATTCCCAGCAAACAAAGTTATTGTGTCAAGATGCGCCCTTTAGCTCCTTTTTTGACTCTGTAAGATTTCATATCTGGAAATAGTTTCTTGCAATCATGGTTTCGGAGAGATATCACGAGAAATTGTTTCAAAATAACGAAGCGTTTGCTTTTCTTCCGGGTTTTCTTGCAGTAATCGGTTTCGTTACGCTCGGGTCAAAGGTCACGTTTTCAGGAAGAAGTGCTGCATTTAGTTCGCTATCTCAGCGCTCGCGATTTTATTTACCCAAAAATTTTATTTCACTAATTTGAAGAAGAAAGAATGCTCTTTCACACCAAACTAGTCGTTTTGGGGAAAGCCGTGTACCAGAACGCCTTTTTAGCATTTGAAAATAGGCTAAATGTAGACCTCTTGTAAAGCTGTCTTGGGTCGTTAATTTAGAAAATTCGTCAAATATTTAAGTTCTAATCAAATCACGATCTATTTAGCTCTAAATAGACAAAAAAGGAAGTACAAATACGACGTGCAATCAGTTTGTAATGAAGATTTTTACTTTTGAGTTTACGAGCCTCTGAATATGCCGCTCATTTTCGATGGATTTTGGCCGATTTGGGGCATCGAAACGAAAAAATTGCGGAAAAAAAATAATTTTTGATTTATCGAACTTAAAACGATATTTTTGTAACTAGTGCCCGTAGGGCTTCATTCTGGGCGAGTTTGAAGAAATTCGATTTTTTCGCTATTTCCAAGTCTAGTTGATATTTAGGCGAAGCTGCTCTTAAGAATGCGGGTGTGAAAATTGGTTCTACGCTGCCCGGGCTGATTGGATCGATTATGAGCTTCCTTTTCAAAACAGCCGGACTAGTGGCAAGCTATCTTGCAGAGCACACCTGCAGGCTCTTGATTTTGGCAGCGATATTCTTCCTGTTTGAAAACTACATTGACAAGCGGCGTTAACGCCACGCAATAAACAGCAAAGCCGCGACCCCTATGGCGCCTAAAAGGACAGCTGTTTTGTTTATTTCGTGTTGCAAAGCAGTAGGCTCTATTTTTTGCACCGTTGATTATGCTTGTGTGGGTGCTTAGGGCTCGCACTTTCAGGGCATCGCCTCTTTCGAAGCGTCTTTTGATTCGGCTTGCTTCGAAGAAGCGGTTGCGGCCTTGTGGATGGGGTTTGAAGGGTGGCTGTTTGATGGATTAATTTTTGAGGGCACTCCCTCCGTTGGTTTAAGGCCAGCTTTTTTTGTCAGGATTCGCCTCATTGTTGACCCTAAATTTCATTCCAGAAACTGCCTGTTTCAGTTTATTTTTGTAACCAACTGTGCTTTCTGTGTTTATAATCATTCTCGCAGGCATTAGCCACGTACGGAGGCACACAGCAAGATTAAGGTTAACCTTCGCTTGATCAACCGCTAGCTGGTAGCGCTGCACGCTCTTGGCCAGGTCTGGTTGTCTTTACGGCAGAGTTAGACCGCTATCGAAGATTTCGCGAGAAATTCCACAATTCTCTGTCGTGCTAAAAACAGCAAAGTTGAGTTGTTGAGGCCGATATTTCATGTGTGGGCCGCCGAACCACCATTTTGATTCTGCCGCATTAGTGTGTTTGAGTGTGGTTTTTTGGAATATGTCGCGGAATTTTGTCACGAAGTAGCTGTCTGGGGTCACGTAGATTTTAAGTTCACCGTTAAATATATTTTTAAAGCTTGGGGCTCTTTCTGTGAAATTTACGGCTGGTATTGGCAACGCTGTGTTTGTTTTCTGTCAGAGCTAAAAACGCTCTGCAATGAAGTAGGGCTGTCTTTGAAAAATATTTCTGCGCTGACGTTATTTTTTTCACCAAATTCAATTTGAGCAACGAAATTTTTTCTATCCGCGTTCGGAAACTGCTCCTCAAACCGGGCCCATGCATCCGCCTTCGCAAAGCTTGCTTTCATTTTCACCTCTGGCGTTTGTATCCATTTTTGAAATTTCTTGTAGATTTCCATTTTGAATATGTTATATTTGTAAAATATATCTTCTTTGAAGAAGAAAAATGGTTGTGACTACGATTGTCACGCAAAAGAACGGAGAAACTGTCTTCTTTGACGAGCCGATCTCAAAAGTACATTTCATGAAACTCGTATCTTGCAGCTAGTTTATTCAATTCCTGACGCACTCTGAAAAACGAAGGTTCAGCTGGGTTGGGAGACGAAAAAAAGGATCCATCTGTGTCAATTTGTAAAATCCACCCAGGGCATTACACTTTAGAGAGTTTGGCGAAAGAAAGACAGATTGTTCGACAAATATAAATATCGCCGATTAGAAACAGGAACAAATCAACCTGTTGGTCAGCTTGTAATAAAACATTTTGGGGCAACACCAATTACCCTTGATCGTGATTTAGCCAATTTGCTTGGTATTGGGCGGAATTTAAAACTTATAACATACGTAAAAGGTCCTCCAACAACATACTTCGTTCTTTGTGATTTGATCGACAAAGAACAAAATTTTTTCAAAAGAAAAAGTCAGACGTCTTAGCTCGGTTTGATGTCAGGGGGAAACCATTTCAAAAAGTAAGCTATAATTCTCCTCCGCAACAAAGTTCGTCTCCACAGACGCCTTTGTAAATAGCATTACACTTAGTGTCAACGATGAAAATGGCGAACTCTTTGATTTCAATGGCTTCCCTCTCATCGGGGGAGAGAAGAAAAAAAGAGACGAAAGCCCTTGGTAAGTTTCATCCCCTGTCTCTTTTCTCTTTTAACGCGCGGCTGTTATGAAACCTGAGAATCTCTCCCCTCGATGAAAGTTAAAAGTCCCTGTCCATAAATATGGAAAATTACCCGGCAAGGGTCGAAGATTCGATTTGCTCATATTCTTATGGTAGATAGGCTAGGGCATGACAAAAACTACTGGATAGTTTTTTTGGCAAAATATCCTTTTATTTCAAAGAAATATGCAAATTACCAAATTCCGTTAAAATCATCATTTGACGCACCATTTTATTAAAAAAGTTTCAAAGCCTCGCATGGAAAACCACATCATTCTTCCGTCTTTACAACACTCGAATATTTCGGTGCAATGTTTAAACGTGTACTGGGTTGATTTTAGGGAATGTTGCGATTTTGGGAGTGCAAAAAAATTAAATTTCGAAGACATGTATTTCATTCATTTAAAAAAACTTTGTAAAAATAATTGATTTTTGCCATGTGCGAAACGTTAAACCTTCAAATGGATTAAGCTTCTGGTGGTTGAATGCAGAAGGTATATGGTATACAGATTCCTGTAAAAATTTCTTTGGACAAATGATTGTGAGCGACGCGAGAGCCTTTCAAAGTACGTTAAAAATGCAAAAATTGTCCCTTCTTCGTCCAATTTCAATTTACGGGTTAGACATAAATTTTAGCATGCGCCACATGACTTGGCCTATATTAATTTGAACTAGACACAGAGCTGATAATTTCGAGATCTTCTATCCTTGTTTGCTGTAAAAGGCAGGTTCGGAAGCCGATTTGACGTGTTTCTATAACCATTCGTCACACATAAAGCAGAAGTTTGCTTTTGTTTACACAACGTCCGATGTACATCGCCAACTGTTAACTTATTTAATGGTCGAATACCATGAATCTGTGACCCTCTTTCGACACATGAGATCACCACTGCATCTAAGTCAAAAACGGCTAAGGCATTTGTAGATAGTTGCTTGCTTTGCACTAAACCAAATTGCAAAATACTACGTTTGATCATCGTTTGATCCATTGCTGCTTGAATCCTTTGCTTGCGGCGGTTTCTTCTTTGTTCGTCACTTACTGCTGTCATCCCATTTTAGGGGGTAGGGGTAGGACAATTTGTATCCTAATAAGTAAGGCTCCGTAAGGCTTGGAACCACAGGGAGCACACAATCTTGTCGAGTGGGAAGGGATTAAATTAAGAAATGAAAAGAATGAATAGTTAACCATTGCCCGTGTTGTCATCTTTTACTAGACCACCGCTACCTACATGCCCTGCCTAATACTGTAATGCTAAACTCGTCCCTAGGTCTTTTCGCGCTGTGTAATTAGTTTTAGCTTACATATAACACAGTGGGCTACCCTTGAGGAAATGAAAGATGGCCGCTCAATAAGGGTTGGCCGCTTAATAGAGGTTGGTGTATCTTGAATATTTTTTCACTATCGGGTTATAAATTTCTTAGTGAACATGGAGTCAATTCAGGACAATCATGATAGACGTGTGTTTGAATTATCACTCGTCGCCTTCAATTTCAGACTCTCATCTGCCATCGCCTTTTCCAAAACAAAGTTTTTAAATTTTGGGTGGCCGCTTAATAAGGGTAGAGACAATAGAGAAACCCTTATCGGAACGACCAAATGGTGGCCGCGGCCGCTTAATAGAGGAAACTGGTCAATAAGGATTTTATGTACAGTATTTTACTGACAATAATTTTGGATTGTATTTACAAGGGAGGCAAGTGAGCCACTCCAGACATTTTGAACGCAATCCAAAAATTCGGTCGGTCTCTAAATTTCACAGCTATCAGCCCAAACGACCTCCTAAGATTTCTTTTACAACTTGGCCGAACTTGTTTTCGAACAATTTTACGACAATCGCAGAATTTTAGCTTCTTTTGCAAAGTTTTTTCTCAAATCGCCCTTCGCAACGTGATGGTACCGTTACCTACCGTAATATCCTCGAATTAGCGCCTACCTCGAATAAGCGCCCCTTTTATCGGCCAAAATTTAAAATAAGCGCCCCGCCCCCCCTCGAACAAGCGTTCCCTCCCCTCCCCTCCCTCCATTTTGCGGACGAGTATTGAGACAACAAAGGATGTATAGTTTTCGTCGTGTATTATTAGATTTGTGCATTGTTTCAAATTGTGAACACGTTAAGTTTGGAAAAAATTACAAATAATAACGGTGCCGCGATTTAAAGTTTAGGACAAGCTTTTTATGTAGATAAGCAGCTTATGTTGTTGTTTATGCGCAAATGATGTATTTAAAAAATGATCATGTCAGGATACGATTTGGGAAAAATTAAATAAGCGCGTCCCCCTCGATTAAGCGCCCCAGTCCTCTCCTAAATTTGAATAAGCGCCCCAAGCGCTAGTTCGAGGATTTACGGTAATCCCAAACGCGTCATCCAACGCGCGCTCGCACTTCCCTCCCTCTCCCACACATGCTTTTTTAATTTTTGGCACGACAATTCTTCGCAAACCCCTCCTCGGTTCGCAGTTTTTCTTACGTGTCCGATGTCGCCCGATTTCCACATGGAAACAAAATGTCGAAATTGAGGCCTGAAGCGTTTACGTGAGATTCAGCGATAACAACTGAGAGCTGGGGAAGGATTTTTTTTGTAAAGATTTGTCACGCGAACGAATTCATTTTGCGTAAAATTACCTCTAACTCCTTCTTTCCCAACCCTCTTTCACCTTTTAGACACGGTCCTTTGCCTTTACAATGGCCGGAAATTCCTTCCAGAACCCTGCACCTGTTGCTGGACCACGCGGGGGAACTCCCATATAAAAATGACGGGGTTGCTCGTCACAACTTTAGGAGTTAAAAACGCGGTTTGATGCCTTTTAGGGTGCTTAGTGTCAAAAAGTCCACAGCGGGAGCTTTTACAATACCTTTTAGGGTATTGAGCCGAAAAAATATGACTTGAGATTATGTGTTATGTAAGAATTAGTGCAAATGAATGCATGAAATATCAATTTTGAACTGCGGAGAAAGAGATCAAGACATTATTGATCATCGCAGTTATACACACAACTTAAGCAGTTGTGAAATTACGGCCTAATTTTTTTTTTTTTTTTTTTTTCAGGCTTTAATTTCACAACTGCTTAAGTTGTGTGTATAACTGCGATGATCAGTCATGTCTCTGTAAGAATCAGTACCTCTAAGGGGAGGGAAAAAGCCACGCCCACAAAACAGGATCCCCGTCTTATATACGGCAGCAGCCCCGTCTTTTATACGGGAATCCTCCCCCCCCCCCCCCCCCCCACGGGTGCTGAACCTTCTGCCCCGCCCTAAGTTTTGAGCGATGGTTAGGACATATCGTCACATGATGCGAAAACTTTCGCTTTTGGTAAAGCTTCGCTGCTCGGAATAAAATCAGCTCAACTCGGTTAATTTAATAGTAAACTTAAGATTGTTGATATCTTTATTGCATGGAACAATTTCAGTTTTACGCTTTCGATCTTTAGTTTTATAGCTACAAACTCCACCAATATAGCTTTTAAAAGAACAACAGTCCTATATTTTCTGTTACGAACATATCAATGCCTAGCCACTAAGCAAACAAAATACGCCCAGAGTTTGTTTACTAAGCAAATTAGGCCCAGTTCGCACTAAGACGAAAATTTGAGTTTAGCGTTTGCAAAAAAACTGAAATTTTTGTAATCACCAATTTTTTGTTTTCGTAATCCTGTTCGCACATGAAAATGCGAAATTTTTTTAGTGACGGAAGTCAGTTAGTAATTTGATCAATTTACCATCAAGATGTCGTGACATGTCTTAAAGGGGACGGTTTCATACTTGGCGTTTTTTCTCTTTGTTCCCTTTTTCGTGTCTTCTGTGCTTCCAGTAGCTACAGCAGTCATCTGATCTTCAGTAGATGTTACGGATGTGGATGCTGTGTTCAGCGGATGTGGATGCATCGTGAATCCGCTCGAGTTTGCTGCGATGGAAACTATAAGAAGTACTGCTGTTGCTTAGCGATTTGGAAATCGCAATAACTTTGATTACCCTGATCTTGATCTTGGTAGCACTGCGAGCCATAATAATTGAAGTACCATGGATCGATCTTGCTTCTGTGCGGATCCATCTAGCTCAATTAAAATGGTGGGAAGTCATATGGTCACGTTCGCTTCGTAATCCATATGTTGCGAAATTTGATGACCCAATGACGGATGGATGTCAAGTAACAAAGGAGTTTCTCGCCTAACAAAATTTTTACGGCCCCCAAAAGCTAGTCGACGGAATCTTTGAAGTTTCGTTGGGCTTGCAAAAATTTTGGTGGGTTCAAAAAATCGTTCGCACTAGAAATGGCTGCGTGTTGACAGATTTTTTGGCAAATCAAAGAAAATTTCGGGTAGTGCGAACAGGCCCTACTAATTAAATTTAGTCTGTTTTTCTCACGAACAAGACGCCCAAAGACGATTCCGTGGGATGCTTTGGCTAGGGAACGTAGCATTGGAATGAATTGTGAAGTTACAGTAAAGTGCACGATTAAGCAGTTAGATCGGCCATAGAAATCACTGTAGAAAGTCTTGAAAAAACGGTCACTGCGTTTGTAGTGGAAAAAAGGGTAGGTGGAAAATTACTGTGCGAAAGAGGCCTTCTTCCCCCACTCCTCAGCTACTTCTTCTTTCCGGGTGATCTACAAGATGGAACGAGAGTGTGCATGGTGTTGAACTGAAATAATATTGCAACGTGGAAAATGGAATTTGGTTCCTTTTTTTATTATTAATGAGGCCATATCACTTACGTTGAAAACTGCCAGAAAATCTTGAGACATGAATGCTAACTCGACATTTTAATTATTTGAAGACTAAAATATCGTGAAGGGCTGTATTGCCGTCAATGAACGTAACAAATCTACTAAAATATTAACAGGCTAAAGTACTGATTGTCTGTTATATAATTAGAAGCTCTTTTGTGTGAGCGAAGAACTGAAGCACATTAATAAAAAAAAAATGATTTCCTTAGAGGCTCACTTGTGTGAGAAAAAAACGTAACGCAAAGTAATGCAACTAATGTGTGCTTGTTTGTTGGAGATAACGAAAGGATTAAAGCTTCCATGAGAAGCATGAGGAATTCTTCTTAAAAAATCTTTCCCTTTGTATTTATAAATGTGAACAGTGGAACACTGAAAATAAATAAACATCGACCGGAATAAACCTTCTCGGAAACACTATTTACATGCATGCGTTCTGGTAAACAGGTACGCTCAATGTCAGCAAGAATACACAAAACCTTAAACATACACGTGGCATGATTGTCGACTAATGGATTGAACTGTGAAAGTCTCGATAGAGTAAAACTCTCGAGGCTTAAATATGTTCAATTGCAAACCAACAAATATTTGAGCGAATTTTTGAAATGGTTGGCGCCGATGTTTACTGTGATGGACTCCTTGAGTTTTGAATACGCTGATTCAATGAATATCTTGCGTGAATATCGTGCGAATATCATATGAATATCGTATGAATATCGTGTGTCAATGTGTTACTTGTTTAGACTTAGCGTCAGGAACGTAGGTCGAATGAACAAGCAGGTTCGGTTGCTGAACTCGTTGTTTCGTTTGGCAGGCCGAGTGAACAGTGAACTCGTTGGTTCGATCCGTAACACGGAACGGATGATCCGCGAACTCTATGCAATTTTCACTGTTCAATTCAATACACAAAGTCGAAACACTTTCTAAAATGTCTTACCTTCTGTTTATTTCCTGAATACGTAAACGTTGCTTCGAGCTCTACACTGTCTACACAAGCTACTCCTTACCAGAATCGCATAATCCTTCGAAATTAGTTCCAGCTGTGACGTGGATTTCATTGTCAATCAAATTTGTCGTTTTGCGTCGACAATGAAAAGGAACCCCTGGCAAACCTCACCGTGGCCTGCCACAGGCATCCCACGGAATTAGACACGTTGTGATTTCCTATTTTTATTTCAGCTAGTTCTTGCTTCATTGGTCTATAATTTGTTTATGCCGTTTTTTTTTTTTTGTTTTTTTTTTTTTTTTTATTGTAGTAAGTACAGGCACAGCTTTATCAGTTGTTGTCTGAAACATCAGAAAGTACAACAAACGTGATTTGGACCGAGGCCACGTACACTATAGAATAAGATTATATAAATATACACATATTATCATATATATGAACAGATAAACAATGAATAAATTGCTTCACTTATCCCAAGAATGCTCTATACAAAATAGATCAAAATGTGCATCATATGCCGTGACAGCATTGCATGACGAACAAATAACGGCTGTAAGATTGTGTTGCGCCGACAGCAGAAAAAAATTTTGGGACCACTTTTCCACCGAGCTTTGTAACTGTCCACAAATATGACGGTCGAGACCTGGGTTCCACTTCACTAAAAATGGCGGCGGTTTCAACTCTGAATAGCGCGGTGAAATATGTTTATCCAAATCGACATTTTGTAGGGGGAAAGCGAACAAATATGCTTTACAATGGCAAGAACACATGTGTGCCGAAGCAAGAGATGTTACAGTTATTCTAGAAACTTGAAGAAGATACTGATGTGGTCAAGAAAAAAATATGGTCCCAAAACATGTTGAAACAAGAGCGAGCGATATTTTGGGACCACTTTGGAGTCATGATCAGAAATTCAATTAAGGAGTTAAAGTGCCACTGAAACGAAATTTTCGTACTCTCTTTTATTAGCCCAATTTGTAGTTTCAAACGTGCTTAAAATAATGGTGAACTTTATTTCTGTCAAATCCTAACGAAAAGTGCTTTTTTTAGCTGCTGAAATCGACTTTTTGGAGCAAAACTGTGTCCGGGCTCTGGAACTGAGTTTAAGGATCTTATGACGTCACTGGTTGTATTCACGCAAGAAGCGCTATAGACTCTCTCTTATTTTCATTTGATTTATTCAAGTTTATTCTTCATAATTATTGTCGATACCTGCTAGTTTTCTACCTTGTGATTTCTGTCCAGTCTCGACAGGAAATACATATCATGAACGTTGGAGGGCGCCAAAGAGTGTAGATTCACCAAAATAAACGCTACAGATTAGAACAGCTCAGTTACTTTTCGAACATCTTGAGTACTCGATTGGAGATTTCGAAGACGAGTGTGGCAACTTTTATATTACGTCCTGAAGCCTAAACACGATATTTCGTCGTCTGTTTTCAGCCTGGTTCTGAAATTTGGATTCTCACGTTTATCTAAGGTCTATTACACAAGGTTCGAATATATCCTCGGCAACTTTACTGCAGTAAAGCGCATCAGCCATCCGCACAATCACGAAGTTATTAACGGTCCACAAGCTTTGAGTCGAGCACTTCTTTGCACACAGAGGGCATCTTTTTATGATATTAATAAGTGAGAGTTCTTGTGGTAGACAAAATGTATCTTTGAAAATTGTGATCCACAGCAGGGTTTGCTTTATTGCCGCATACGTATCAGTGTAAACAAAGCGGGAATTTCGCTTCTCTTTTACACGTATCTCCCAATTGCAATATTTCACGGTGATGGATTACTTTGAGTTCTTTAGCGCATACTTATGTCTATGATCTTCATTTAATAGTATCCAAATTCAAAGCAATTCGTTAAAACGTCACTAGTTTACACTCCTTTCGAAGGTTTATTAAACAGAATTTGAACTAATTTGCATATATCACCTTTCGCCGCCGACATTGTCACGTTTCCTGAAAACATACCTGAAGGGTCATGGCAGCTTAGTTTACCTTTATAGTTTAAATTCGCTCCCTCATATAAAAGAAGAGGGTTTCTCAAATTGTTGCTGTTTTGATAACTTGTAGGCTGTAGCAGATACAACTGGACTAAAGGTCACTGTAGCACAATCTCGTCCGCGGTGAAACTCACAAAGCGTTCGCTTTCCTCGAAGCGAAGCGACTCGAAACGCGAAGCGTTGTTGCTGCGATTCGTGCAGCAGCAGTTCGGATAATATTTTAAAAAGCCGCTTTCTCTTGTTTTCATGTCTTTTTTACTTTATGAGTGTAGATATTGTTTAACTGAGTGGTGGTCATTTCACCAAGAGTCCCGATCATTTTGCGATCTAAGAACTCCTGCTCGTTTGCTTGCTTACATAAGATATCCTGCAAATTAAATATCCAATTAAAGAGACTGAAAAGCCCCAGGATCGACTCTCCACCTCTTCATGTCTAAGGCTACTGTTATTATCTGCTCTGCTTTATGTCTGAGATGTCCTTAAGATGTTTTTTGGGGGGCTTCGAACAATATTCTCTTCTCCCATAATCACTCTAAATTTTCAGCGCGGCATGAAAATAATACAACCAGTGACGTCACTAGGCTGTTTTGGCCGCGCCAAGATGGCCGCCAATTTTGGGCTTAACCAGCCAACTTCGAACGGCTGAAAAAGCAGTTTTCGCTTACCGCATGCGAAAAAAAAAGTCTTCAGTGTTTCCAAGTAAGGTTGAAACTTTATTACTAAGCAAAAATCTCACATACGAAAATTTCGTTTCAGTGGCACTTTAAGGTAAGAACTATCGTGTCAGAATCGAGCATTTATTTCAGTAAACTGTCCAATGCAATTAAACCTGCCAGCTGTACATGTTACTGGCGTTTAATACTAATAGATTTAATTAATATAATGCGATTACGCAGTGGCTATTCGTACGGCACCCGTACGGAGACTTGTATTTGCTATTCGTACGGGAGTCAGAAGATTTCATTGAATTTTTCATTGAATATCCATACCCGTCCCAAGGAGGGCTACTGGAAATTCCACACAGAAGGAAGGGGGGTGGTCTCAAAAGCACAAAGGGAAGTATGAACCAAATCTGGAATTTCCACAGAGATAAGGGGGAAGGGTTCAGATCAAATACCCCTCTAAGGGATCAGTATGGATATTCTCTGGAACACATTTTTAGTGGTAAGTACATGTTGTTCATTTTCAAAAACGTAATTATCACCTAGAAAGACAAAAATTACAGCAATATTTAAGTTTAGATGGTTAAAGATTAAGAATAACTTTACATTTTGTTCTACAAACAACAAACATGTCCAAGGATCAGGGGCCTTACTACCTGAACTAAAATGAACCAAGGGTATAGCACCTTTTTAAACCCATTGATTGGAGCTGGTAGCATATTGTTCTTGAGAGATGTGATGTTGTGAGAGATGTTCTTGATGACATGCTTATTGGTGTGAGAGAGCAAACAGAACAAAACTGACTTAATAGGCCACTTTCAATATATTAAAATTTAGCTTGATAGCGAGGCCTAGAGGCCACAAACAAAGGAAATTGAATAACCATGTTTATTCATTTCTTTTGTTTGTGTCCTCTAAGCCTCACTATCAAGCTGAATTCTAAGATATCGAAAGTGGCCTATTGACTCTTCTGTCTTGTTTAACTTGGGTGTATTTCTTATACTTAGCAAAAAATCTTCTGAATTCTAAAATATCCAGGATAAGACTCCTAAACATAGGACAAAAAAGGAAAAAGAGGGGGGAGGGTGGTGGTAATCATATACAACTTCTCAGCTGTTCTTTTAGCCGAAAACTTATCTCTGTTATGCTGGATGCTTTCAAGACCCTTTGAAAACCTTTCTGATGAAAGCCAAGCTTGCAATCACTATTTGCAAAGCAAGTATTGTTTAAATTCTGAATGCCTCGTGGAGTCAGATACATCTTCAATGCAGCCAGTTATTCCAACGGGAGAAGGTGAAACACAAAGAGCCGCTTGAACGAGTGATAAAATTAGCAAGCTAAAACAGGGAGACGTTCTGTATAAATGGAGAACTTTGAGCGCGCGAAATTCCCGCCAGAAATTAAGCTCACGTTACGTCCCGAGCCTAACTTATAGCTATTTGCCATTAAATTGAGATAAACCATTTATCAAATTTCACTCCAAAGTGCACCCAAAATATCGCTCGCTTTTTTGTTAACATGTTTTGGGACCATTTTTTCGTGACCACATCAGTATCTTCTTCAAGTTTCTAGAACAACTGTAACATCTCTTGCTTCGGCACACATGTTTTCTTGCCATTTTGAAGCTTATTTGTTCGCTTTCCCCCAACAAAATGTCGATCTGGATAAACATATTTCACCGCGCTATTCAGAGTTGAAACCGCCGCCATTTTTACTGAAGTGGAACCCAGGTCTCGACCGTCATATTTGTGGACAGTTACAAAGCTCGGTCGAAAAGTGGTCCCAAATTTTTTTTTCTGCGCGCCGACACGCTTATCAGCAATGGTCAGCAATCGATCAAACGTAAATTATCAGCTATGTGTCAATTTCAACTTAATATAGGTCAAGTCATGTGGCGCATTCTAAAATCTATGTCTAACCCGTAAATTGAAATTGGACGACGGAGGATCAAATATTTGCATTTTTAACGTACTTTGAAAAGCTTTCGCGTCGGTCACAATCATTTGCCCAAAGAAATTTTTACAGGAATCTGTAGACCTTCCTTCTGCGATTCAACCACCAGAAGCCTAATCCATTTGAAGGTTTCGCACATGGTAAAAAATAATTGTATTCACGAAGTACTTTTAAGTGAATGTCTTCGAAATTGAATTCTTTTGCACCCAAAAAGACAACGCAGCATTCCCTAAAATCTACCCACTGCACATTTATACATTGCACAAAAATATTGAGTGTTTTAAAGACAGAAGAATGATGTGGTTTTCCATCCGAGGCTCTCAGATTTGTTTAATAAAATGGTGCGTCAAATGATGATTTTAACGGAATTTGGTAATTTGTATATTTCTTTGGAATAAAGGATATTTTGCCAAGAAAACTATCCAGTAGTTTTTGTCATGCCCTAGCCCATCTACCATAAGAATTTGGGCGAAATCGAATTTTCGATCCTTGCGCGAAATTAAGAATTTGCCTAATTTTTACAGACAGGCACTCTTAAAAGTTAACGACGATAATTAAAACTTGAGACGTAATCGGAGCGTCGTAATTACAAAGTGACAGACGATATAATATTCGGAAGTATAAAATGCCTTCGCTTCAATCAAATCTCTTCTAAACGACTCGAAAAATAAAGGGAAAACAGGTAAATAACGGTACATTTAGTTTCAGTGCTGATATAGTCTTCGGGACCCCTGTCCCGATACTAGCAGTCTTTAATCTTTAATCTTTAATAAGTATACTCCTGAAACAGTGGAACTATACTAGTAGTTGAAAATAACATAATAAAAGCACGTAATAAATAATTACAATATGTATATATACAGTAAAAATTATAAGTTGGTAAGAAATAAAATAAAATAGATTAAGTATAATCTCTTCGAGATAGGTTAGGACGTCTGAATATAAATTATACAAAATATTTAATGGCTGCAAGAGCAATAGTCTTAAAATGATTTATATTAACATTTTCATAAATAGGTAAATTGTTCCATGCTACTATTGTCCTTGGATAAAAGGAAAACTTATAGACATCATTTGATACACGGATTTGTTGGAAAGGACGACTGTTCGGTAATCTGGTGGCCCTTGTTATTTCGTGGACTTCAGGAGGAAGGCTAATACCAACATGTCCCATGCAGTATACATGCATGCCCAACTAAAAAAGTAGTCAGTCCCCTGTAGTTCTGGGATCTTGGATCCTGTTCTCCTTTTGGGTTCCGCTCCTAGTTCGCTTGATAGTTGAGTTGCCGTATAGTTGCCGTAGTTGAGTTGCCTGTATCGCAGGGGTGAACAGAAGTCTTGATGGGTTACGTTCCCGGGGGGAGGGCGGTACTCCCAGAAAAATCGGGTGGGGGTGTGCGGCCCGCTTCCCAAAACCCTTATCGTATTTATAACCAAAATCTGCGATATTCCCTACCCTATTTATGACCTGACCTACAATTCGAAACCCTATTTATGACCTAACCCTCAAATCAAAACCTTGTTTCAGACCTGCGTTTTCTATCGAGTTCTAGTATAAATCAACTAACGTTCTATCACGAATGCCGTTCCTGATTGGCTACGCTACTCACTATCTATTCTGTGATAGATAGTGAGTAGCGTAGCAGTGTGCGCTTGGTAACAAAATGACGGCAGCTTCTTGGCGTTTTCGAAGCGTATTTGAAGAAGATTTAGATAAAGTTTTGAGCGACTAGTAGATTTATACTAAAACAATTAGATTATTCGCTCTCTATTTCTATGCGTGATAGTTGACGAGGGCTGCGCCCTCGTCAGCTATCACGCAATAGAAATGTCGAGCTCATAATCTAATTGGTTAATAGAAACACGATTTTTAACCAATCAGCGCGAGTGAATAGTTAGGGCTGTTTTCTAAACTCTGATAAAACATGGATTTTTGACCAATCAGAGCGCGCACAGGGTCCTATCTATTTAACAAGCTGACGTCAGTTTTTTATGCGTCTGTCCTCTTATTGATGATAAATTGCGTCATAACATTGTCAAAGTGGCTGTGAAACCACAAGCCGCAAGCGAATGCCGTCCGCAGTAAACTTTGACAAAGTTATGACGAAATTTATTATCAATCAGAGGGCAGACGCATAAAACACTGACGTCAATTTGTTTTTTACAACAACAAGACCCCAAAATGGTCAAATGCCGGGAATAAATAGGGGGAAAAGACGCCGTAAACTTGCCGTAAACAAAGAGAAGTGAATTTTATTTAAAATGACGCGAACGTTGTCAATAGCTTTTCTCGCTCTTTGATTGGCTACTTAAAAAAGTTCATAAAATCTCATTGGTTAAAACGTTGACATTTTGACAGCTGAAAGTCGAGCTTGAAAGCTTGCATAGATTAAAATTTTATCCGTCTGTACTGTTATTGATGATAAAAATGAGCCAATCAGTGCGCGACATTTATTGTAAAAAAATTATAATGGGAATTAGGTAGGACCAGCACGCGCTTTATTACAATGAATTGTTCTTCATAGCTTAGCACAATATACATTACAATGCTCACCTGTTACACTGAATGACTCGTATTCTGTATTTCCATTGGTTTAAATCTGATGTAAGCTCGCATTGGTAAACTGCTTCTTCTGTTTCAGTGACTTTGTTTTATTATCAAGGTGGCCAGTTCACTTCCACTAATATCAAAACGTGTTCTGTAATCATTCTTGTTAAATACTATAGGATTACCACCAGTTATCGTTCCAATACCATCGAAGCTGCCATCATTCAATCTTACAGAAAATGTAGTTGTTATCAGTGAACCAGCTGACAGAGTGTAATTCCACCTCAGAGGCACCTGAATACTTCCATTTAGCACCTCAAAATCAACTTTTCTGATGTCAGTTGCATCCGTTTGAGTCCACTGAGAAGGAGGTGCTGTCCATGTTACTGAGGTCGCTAAAAAATAAAATAACACTTAAAAATTTATTTTGTCTCCTCGATTTTTTAACTACACTTTAAAAGCTAGCATTACGAATGACACGCTTCATTGATTATTCTCCGGGATAGCAGTCAGAACGAATCATTACTCCACCTCAGAACATTATTCTGAGCATCCTTTACAAATTCTGTGACCAACGTTTAATTCCATCATGCTCCTAGTACACCGCCAAACGATCGAATAACTTCCACTGAAAAGATAACAACATGACATGACTCTTAGGGTAAGCTCGACAGACGACTTGATATGAGGAACTTGTTCGGATTGAACTACAACAAAAAGTACGTTAGAAACGTTTATTCTACCTCGAGTACCGCCGTATAATTTTAACGCTAAACAAAAACATGAATTTAGTTAAACATGAAAGTTAAAAGAAAAATCGCGAAAGGCAAGATATGTCATCATCGATTCGAAAATACGTAAATGTAGTTTCTTATCTCATGCTTTGCAACGAGCGAAGTACGAGTGATCTACTTTCCATGGGAATAATTCTACTAGCGTTCTATCACGAATGCCGATCTCTTATTGGCTACGCTACTATACTCACTCTTTAGTCTGTTGTAGATAGTGAGTAGTCTAGCGGTGTGCGGATTTTAAAAGAAGTGGCGGTCGCTTCTTTGCGTTTTCCAAGTGTCTGTGGAAGGGATTTTGATAGTTTACTAATCGACCAGTAGATTTATACTAACGCTGCACCTTCGTCAAATATCACGCGATAGAAATCTCAAGTTCACAACTGATCTAATTGTTAAGAAGAATCTTCGATCATTTCCATTCCTCTTAATCTTAAAATCATGGTGAACTTCATGCACCTAATATCCTAAGAACAAGACAGGACACACCTGTCAGTTGCACATGCGTCTAAAAGAATCGATGAACGTTTTTGAAAACAGCATTGAACGTTATCAGACTTCTTGATGTCATATCTGCAAACTTTGCAGGTAAATCTCCATGTCATTGGGAAATGATTAGTTTTTCATACATAGTGACAACGAAAACTCTTAGGCCTCGTCCACACTAGACCACACTACGCTGGGGAAATATCAAAACGTAGCTTTATTTCAGCGGTTAGGCCTGCCGTCAACACTAATCCGTCACGAAAACGGAACTTTTCAAAAACGCTCTTAGCTGCTCTTCAAACCGGAGGACAGTACTGTTGAAATTAGAGGCAACACCCAATTCCAGACCTATGACATTTGTGTTTAGTGAAGACATTGAAGAACCCTTGACCCCTTTGCACTTATTGCGGGGGAGACGTGTATTGGCGATGCCAGAACAAAAAGAAATAGAAGTCAGCCAAGTTGAATGTGAAGACTTTAGAGGCAGAGTAGCCTTGCTTGAGAGATTGAAAGAACATTTCTCGACGCGGTGGGGGAAAGAATATCTTCTTGAATTAAGAAATTCCTACCGACTTGAAATGAAAAAGGACCAGGTTAAACTAGTGATATAGGTGACATTGATATTGGTCACGAGGATGGTCTACAAGGAGGACTCTGCAAACTTTTAGAAGTAGAAAGAATCATCACAGGCGTGGAGAGGTTTTCCGCGGAGCAGTGGTGTAGTCAACCACACGCAAGAAGGGGACATAGTCAATGTTTAAACGTCCACTGCAAGAGCTGCGCACATTGGAACTCGATACCCTTTCTCAAGGGAATTCAACGGCAGACAACTCAAATGTGCCTGCCAGAATGGTCCAGACGGGAAGCAGCGCGTAGAGCAGACAGGGAATGGATAGCATTGATCAAAAATCAATCGGTTTGGGAACACTGCACGTATACCTTTTGAAGTTTATATTTAAAGTTTTAAGTTTTCTCGCTTTAAAAGAAGTGAACTCTAATAATATGTAAGAACAATAAACGTTTCCTTTAAGTGTAAAGAACATTTGCTTCAAGAGTGGTGAACACGCCAGTTACAGATAAGTTTAATTCGACGATTTATGAAAAACTGCTCAACAATGGACAGAGGGGGAGCGAAGTGTCAGAGATTTCCCATAGGGCCATTCGGTCATAGGCCTCTCACGGAGAGAAAAATGTACGCGATCGTTTTGGGTTGTGTGCTTGTTGCTGTTGAGTTAAAATGAACTTTGCTTCTCTCTGTAGTAGCAAAAAACTCAGGATAAAGTTGACAGGAGTTCATTTTAAACAAAGAAAGGGTTTTCTTTCCACTACGTATAAGAGAGTTGCTACTCTACGGAAATCCACAAAAACAAAATTATAGTAATTGTGAGTACAGCCATTGCGAGAAAAAGAGGCATTTTTCTTTTATTATGAGGGTAATTAGGCTTAGAAATGAATTAATGAACAAACAAATTAAAAAAAACGAGGAAACAAAAAAGAAAACGCACGATTAAACTAGCAGACCAACAGCCATGTTTTGCGTTTTGAAAACTTCGTAGATTCCTTGCCATGTTCTCCATCAGACTAATCACCTTAATTTGCTCCCTGCTACTAGAAAGGTTTTTAAGTGCAGTAAGAACAACTGAAAGAATACGTTTCCCAAACAGGATGTTCAGAGAAATACAACCGATAAAATAATACTTAATTAAGCACAGCGTAACAGATATGTCGCGAGAAATAGACAACTGCTCATGCGTGACGCTAAAGCACGAACGCCTCCTTTGAGTACAAATGAGAATACAATCAAAGAAGATTAGAAATGAACACAGGGTCTTATTACCACTGTGTGAAACTACACACAGCCTCCCTAGCAGCCATGAAGGAAAAACATGGGAAACCAACCACGTCAGGGCCGCGTTAGAAGCTAACGGCTACCCATTGGCTGTTATTTCTAACATTCTCAATAAGAAGCAACCCTCACCTACAGTTCCTCCACCAGGAGAACTGGTTTCTATGTTTTTCAAATGGGCCGAGCCATCGGATCGTATCAGGGTTTTGCATGCCTCCCTTGCATCAGCGGCCTAACCGAGCCTCTTACGAGATTACTCCGTAACAATGAAATACGCGTGGTCAACAAACCATTCAAAACCCTTCAACAAGAATTCCCGTCTCCGAAGTTCAGACAACCTTCAGATCTCCAATGTAATGTTGTTTATAGAATCCCATGTAAAGACTGTCCTTGGAACTACATAGGAGAAACCGGAAGATGCTTCCAAACCCGAAAAAAGGAACATCAACGAAATTTGAAGAACTATACAAAGGGCTCAAATGTTGCAAACCATGCGTGGCAAAACAACCACTCCATTGACTTCGATAATGCTTGTGTTATTGACAAAGGCAATTAACGCGTTGGAAAAACACTGAATCCTGGCACACAGCTAAAACCGTCGACGCGGAAAATAACTCAAAACCGTTGCCTAGGTAATACTCCATTTTACTGTAATTAATTAGATCGGCCTTATTTACATTTTTATTATTTTTTTTAGCTTTTTTCACACTTCTTTTTGTATTCTATTTTTATAAAATTTTTCGCACCCCTTTTCGTATATATTCCGTTCCGAAAGGTTTAATTTCTTATTCAAATGTAAAATTTAGTCTTGTCGTTTGGGAACACACTTAATAGTATATCGGCACAAGTCGGTTTACGTGATAAACCCAGAGTCATCATTTGAAGGCAGCAGCCCCCACTACTTTTTCTGTTTCTTCTGGCTTTGTTCAAGAGCTGCTTTACGTCCGCGTCCCATGTTTATACTGGTAGCTCACAAATATTTAAATGGCTTAAGCCGGCCGCCCTCTCGGTTTTGGGCATCCGTTTTTTGCATGACTATAAATCGTCGTTTTGCTTACCATTTTACCACATTTTGGGCATTCTTCTTTTGGAATTCTTTGTGTTTCTAATACTTTACAATGGTATTTATTACGAGTGTGAAGAGTGCGACATTGCGTAAACGTTTTGCCACAAGCTTCACAAAGATAATCACGAAAAGACCAAATGCTTGGTGACTTTTTAAATGTTTTGCCGTCAATAAAAGGGTATTTTTTTTTTCCCATCCTCTTCACAGCAGGTCAGTTCTTCGCGACTTATTGATTCAGCCATGCTTTTGTAACAGTCTTCTCTTCAAGACCCCGTTTACATGTACTCCGCAAATGTTTAAATGAGAATTTTGTGCCTCGAGTAGCGAGCCAAACAAATACTGGCAAATTTTGTGCCCCGCTCGCCAGCAAGGTTTTGGTAGTAGGTAGGGGATGGAATGAATACTGGCAAATTTTTGTGTCCCCATTGACCCCGTCTCGGTGGTGAAGCTTCTGAGCCAGCGAGACGGTCTCAAGGGGACACAAAAATTTTCCGGTATTCATTCAATTCCCTACCTACTACTTAAGGTGTCAAACTTAATGATAGCCATACCATTTTACTCTATACGTTGTGACATCTGCCCAACGAACGCCATTCACCAAAATCTCGCATAGAAATTTATTTCTAGACAACTTTGGACTGAAGAGTGCGGATATAAGTTCAACTGAGCCATATTTAACTTATAAAATGGCGTGATTAGTTAAAGAAACACAGTTTTTTTTTTCTCAGCGTTCGTTTTGTACCGAGTCTGCAATGTGCCTTTAAAAAAGCTATTAAGAGAATGAGATATGTACATAAAATTGGTAAAAAAAGGAGCATATAGAAATATTACTAGTTTTCAGAATGTTGTTCAGACAGTAAATAAAGTTTCAGATGTTTCGAGAAGTTGAAGGTATTGAGATCTATTAGATGAGTAAGAATATTGTCCCAGAGAATGGTCGCTGTATAAGCAATTGTTTGTTTACCAGAATTGCTACGCACTTTAGAAATGCATAGATTTTGTCTAGATTTTGTCTAGTTTAGAAGATTAGCATATGCAGTAATGGCCGACGGCCACGCGTTCTACCCGCTCCTTCAAAACGACGCTATGGTTACAAAGGAAGAGATCCAGAAACTCTTAAGAGAAGCAATAACACCCCTAGAAGAAAAATTTGACAATTTAAACAATACTTTTAAAAATTTGAAGATGGGAGTCGATTTTTTGAATGAGAAGAGCGACGATGTATTATCGCAGCTTCGCAGACCAACGAGAAGGTACACCTTCAAGCAACGAGCTTGCGACAAGTGCAAAAACATCTTGATAATGTCAAGAAAGAATCCTGTGAAGCGACCATGGGCTTTGAAAACCTCGCGCAGTATCTGAGAACGGACTGTCTTAAGATTTCGGGTATGCATCCCAGTGAAAATTGCACCAGCAACGACATCGTTATTGCGGTTGGTCGAGCTATCGATGTCCCGGTTAAACAGGATATATCTACTTCCCACCCTTTACCGTCCTGCAACTCGGATACTCCAACGAGAATCATAGTGAAATTCACTCGGCGTGATACGAGCAAAAGGGTTACATTACGACATATCCTAATCTTGTCTTGTCTTGTCGACATATGCTAGTCTTGTCTAAACTCAACCGTAAACGGAATCGTCGCGCAATTTTGGCCATGGAAACTAAAAGAGATCAAGCACTATGGGGTGCCATTTCCGCCAAAATTATTGTTTTATTATTATTAGGCACAATGTTTTATTATTAGGCACCAGTTAATTATTATTAGGCACAATGTTTTATTATTAGGCACCAGTTTATTATTATTAGGCACAATGTTTTATTATTAGGCACAATCTCTTATTATTAGGCACTATTTTATTATTGTTTGGCATTATTTTCTATTATTATTTCATCTTTATTATTAGGCACTGTTTCGTATTATTTTCGTACCTTACTATCTCCAAGTAGTCAGCGGTTTTACACATGAGAACAGCATGGCAGACATTGCGAATGATCAAGGGATAGACATCTTGACTTTGTAGGCCCAGAAAAAGCAAAATGTAGCTGAGTATGTAGAAGCAATTTATCCTCGAAGTATAAAACGATGGCAACTAACACTATTTCCGACTTAAGGCATGAAGTTACCTCCCGATTACAAGAGATTGTTGCTTGTGTTGGTGTGTCTCATGACAGTGACTTAGTGGAGGAGCTTGAAGAAATTCAAAAGCATGTGAATCTTCTTGATTCAGTGACAAGAATACCAGGCAGAAGGCAAGTAAAGCAAAGCCGAGGCAACAGAATAAGTCAAGTGAACCTTTACCAAGGGAACAGAGTGAACCGGGGGAACCATTACCAAGGGAACAGAGTGAACAGGGAGAACCATTATCAAGTATCTCTAGCATAATGCCATTGGAAGAAACAGGCAACACTGATTTTTTCTATGGCTCCTTATTTAAGGATGAAATTGCTATAGAATTGGACTCTGATAATGAGCAAGCCTCAGTTGAGGTGGCAAATGTGGAAGTAATAAATGTAACTCCTGTCTTGTCGTTAGAAGACATTTTGTCAGAGTTAGCTGAAGCAGTCAATGAAAACAAAATTTCAAAATTTAATATCTGTAGAAAGGATATCTGGGAGGGCACAAAAAGGGGTTTGACAAGGAAATCGTTTTCTCCCGGTAACAAGATATCCGTGAGATTCAGTGACGATTCTGGGACATCTGAGGGTGCTGTGGATTTGGGAGGGCCAACACGTGAATTTTTAACTCTTGTTGTAGAGCGGCTGGCCAATTCGCAGTTGTTCCGTGGTCCAAAGGAAGCACTGTTCCTGTCATGCAATGCTTCATGTTTAGCAAACTCAGAATACCTGTATGCAGGGAAAATAACTGCTCTGTCCCTTGTCCATGGGGGCCCTGGGCTTTGCTTTTTATCTCCTGTTCAGTATGATGCTTTGATCTATGGTCCAGATAAAGTACAGGTAGCTGTTGAGGATATATATGAACCTGAACTTAAGACCTCTCTGCAACAACTTTCTAGGGCTCAGTCAGTTCAAGAAGGAAATGAAGTTATGTCACGTAATAATCTGGACACGGTTTTGGAATTAGGGGGTACCCTTCAACAAATTAAGTCCATTAAGGACATTGACAACATTGTAAAACGAACAGCTCATTGGCTCACATTGGGGAGGGCGTGGCCAGCCCCGGAACAATTCAAACAGGGTTTATCAGACTTGGGTGTCTTGAAGGCAATTACAAACAATCCTGATGTTTTTCATGAAGCTTTTTGCTACAGTCCAGTCGAATTAGATGCCGATTCATTCAAGAATTTGTTTACTGTTCTTCAGAGTGAAGAAGGCTCAAACAACAGAGCATTAGAAAATGTAATTATTTCTCACTGGTGCGACTATTTACAAGATGTAGAAGAAGGGGAAACAACGATCACCTTAAGTGATCTGCTATTTTTTACTTGCGGGTGTAAACAATTACCACCACTACGGGTCGGTTGGGATTTAACTCTTGGGTTCCTTCATGATCCTGACAAAGATGGTAATTTATCCCCCTTTCCCAAGGCCAATACATGTGGGCCTATGTTGCACCTTCCAACTGTTCACAAAACATGTGTCGCATTTAGAGATGCAATGACGTTTGCAATCAGGAACAGCAAAGGGTTTGGCTATGCTTAGGGAAAACAGAATATTGTCTGTGCAGACATTTACATTTTATAGCCATGTATGAAGATTACAAAATTGGGAACCTGTGACTTTTATAATATTATATCAAAATGAAAACATCTTGATAGCAGTAGAATACTGTAATGTTCAAGAGAGGGCCACCCATTTTACATTAAAGTTGCCATACTATTACTTGGGAAACCTGTAAGAGTGGATACAGTTAAGCATAAAGTTCACACTGTTTATCAATATTACTGATTACTGTTTCAGAAAATTGAAGAGCCCTGAGAAAAATGTCCTAAGTGACTTTAATTTTAAGACCATTTTGTTTACAGAATTCTGGGTTTGGGTGGTTAATTGGAGTTGCAGGCACATCCCTGAACCCGAAAATATTGACAAGAAAGTTCTTTTATTGATGCAAAAAAGCAAGATTCGCTTGGGAGTACATTCTTGCTTTGGGCTCTTTAATTATGTTTTTACATATTAATTGAAATATATGCAGTTCTTCCTTGCATGCAAGTTATAAACAACATATATAATACGACCATGCCCAATTTTATAGACCTTTATAGGTTTGCTGTATGGACAAAATTAATAGGAAACGTTATAGGAGAATCCTACACTAAAGTAAGCTTAGTTTCATAGTGCTTATATTAGTCCAATATTATTACTCAGTGGTTGTGTTAAACAAGTTCAAGTTCAACATTTTGTTATTGCAGGGTTACATTTAGGTGAATAAAGAATTTCAATTTAAAATTCTTGTTGTTTTATAGCGTCCATATTAAAAACCAGGAGGGGGGGGGGGGGAGGAAAATGAGGGGGGATATGTCTAGCCTTTTTCTGTACTCCAGAAGGGGGATGTTAATTCTCAGAGCAATTTTCAGGGGGATGTTTATTTTTTTAGACATCAAATATATACAGAATAATGGTAATATTTTTAAGTGTGATTTTTGCAAAGTGCATCCATATCAGCTTATAAGGAAGGGCCCAAAATTTTTTTCCAGCCCTTTGGGCCTTAGGTTAAGGTGGAGGCCCAAAGATTTTCCCCACACGAGGGACCCTAGATACGCCACTGATTACAAAGTGAAAGAACAAAGCATGCTTTAACATTAAGTTGGGACTCAAGTTTCCTGACATGAAGCTGTTAGGGGGGATACAAATTTTTTCCAAGCAGGTAAGGGGGGATGCGTAATTTTGTACCGTTTTCAGGGGGGATGTTAAAAATACAGTACTCTATACAATTTCCTCCCCCCTCCTGCTTTTTAATGAATGCAGCCTTAAGGACAGAGTAAACAACCATGTGTGAACAAATTATGTATGAATGGGTGGGAGAAACTTGTGATTTTTCTAATGGAGCTGAAGTCATATAGTAACTATAATTTATGGGCATACAACAGACCATCAAAATAATCATTACTGATTGAACATCAAAGGTGAAGCTGGGTACCCTAGGCTCCTCTCTTGCATGCCATTGGTTTGAGACACACATTCAGGTATCAGTAAGAAGTCATTCATTTAAACATTCCAGAGTGGATTGTTACTTCAACTTAATGCTGCTCAAGAAATTCCTTGGCAAGTTTGTAAAGTTTAATTTTATCATCTGTTATTGAAGACTCTCGAAGTAACTCAGTTCTTGACTCAAGGTCAGCAACTTGCTCATCTGTCAGAGCTTGAGAAGTAGGTGGAATTTCCACAGTGTCCTCATCAAGGGGAACAGGACCATTCCAATCAATGCCATATTCATCAGTAACATCAACCGGGTCTGTATTGTTTTCTGCAGAATTCAGTGAACCTTTGATCCAAAGTTGAAGAGGTGTGTTGTTGTTGGCTGTAGACAAGGGATGTCTCAGCCAGGCAGCAGACCATTCATGTAAACGATAGTTTATGTGATGAAGGAATGCATAATGAAGGCACCATAAATCACACTCAGATAAAGGGTCAAAGATACCCAGTTCCTCCATCAGAGAAAACAACTCGTAGAAATTTGCCAAAACATCTTCAAACACGTCCCGCCACATTCGCTCAATTCTTTGATTGTGCACACTTTTACCAACCAGAGCTGAGCCTCTCCCTGTTCCTTGAGTACTCAACATATATTTGACAACATCCACATTTTCAGATCCCTGATCACATCTGACTCTTGAGGGCAATCCCCAGTCTTGTACCGCTTTGATAAAAAGTGAGTACACAGTAACCGCTTTGTTGTTTGTGCTGCATGATAAAAAAACTGGGATTCGACTGAAGCCATCCACACAGCCATGGACAACAAAACGCCACTTCACAAGTTTGTGATTTCCATCAAAGTGCCAGAGACCAAGTGGCCTGCTCACATTATACACGCGCCGTTTTATTGCTTTGCAGCGTCTTGCAGCAACTGCAAGAGGGTCCACCCTAGAAAGTGACTCCCTTATCCGACGTCTAGGCAGAAATATACCCCTTGCACCAAAGTACCCAGCCAACATTTTTGACCCACAGCTTGGGTTCCCTCTTTTTATATCCCTCACTATGTCATCCAACTGACTATCCTGCATTTCGGTGTATAAAGCACGTACTGAGAGGCCATGTTCTTGCATTCGTCGTTCTATGGTCCTTGAACTGACGTGCAAAAGGTCTGCAATAGATCGGACACTAAATCTAGCTCTTAGAAGCATCTCAAGTTGTTCCTTCCTGATGTCATAAGCTGGCCTACCAGGAGTACCACTACGAACAACACTTGCTCTTTCCTCATTCTGCTGTAAAAGTGATCGTGCGCTACTCAACAAATTAAACAACTCTTCAGGTATTCTTGTCACTGAATCAAGAAGATTCACATGCTTTTGAATTTCTTCAAGCTCCTCCACTAAGTCACTGTCATGAGACACACCAACACAAGCAACAATCTCTTGTAATCGGGAGGTAACTTCTTGCCTTAAGTCGGAAATAGTGTTAGTTGCCATCGTTTTATACTTCGAGGATAAATTGCTTCTACATACTCAGCTACATTTTGCTTTTTCTGGGCCTACAAAGTCAAGATGTCTATCCCTTGATCATTCGCAATGTCTGCCATGCTGTTCTCATGTGTAAAACCGCTGACTACTTGGAGATAGTAAGGTACGAAAATAATACGAAACAGTGCCTAATAATAAAGATGAAATAATAATAGAAAATAATGCCAAACAATAATAAAATAGTGCCTAATAATAAGAGATTGTGCCTAATAATAAAACATTGTGCCTAATAATAATAAACTGGTGCCTAATAATAAAACATTGTGCCTAATAATAATTAACTGGTGCCTAATAACTATATCACTATATATCACTATATCAGCCAAACTAGGCAACAATCGCCACCGAGGATGAAAATCTCGGCAAAATTCCAGCTGAAACCACGGCGTTAAGCCAAACGCAAACCCTAAAAACTCGTTTGCATTGGTTTAAAATGAAAAGTCAATTGCCATCACACCACGACAGACACGAGCAGATAGACGAAAGAGACCCGTGGGTAGGATGGGTTGGCTCTTTACACGATTATCACAAGATTGCGATTCAACTTGGCAGGCTGATAAGTCACGATATACTAACCTTGCAAACGTACTTTATGTTTAATTCGCCAGACCGAATGGAATTAATACACTTGCAAGAATCGCCACATAAACTAAGTATGGATAATTGCTCTCTTGTTAAACAAATCTTAGTCACATCGCAACATCTTCATCACGCTGGTAAAAATATTAACACAACAGTAAGGCAAAAGAAAATTAAATAGAGAGGAACTGAGAGAACAATATCGCGAGTGCAAACCAATGATAGGGAATAATAGGCTCCCATTCCCTGGGGGAACATACAAGAACAATGAAATAATAAAACATAAAATTAAAGGGCGAGGAAGAGAAAAACAAAAATACAAAGAAACTACCCAAGGGATGGTAGCCTGAGCATCAGTCAGGGTGATCCGGCTAGGGAATTAGACACCCTTTCAGGCTACCATGGGAAAAAAAAACGAAATTTAGAATCTAAGCCCAGTAAACATGTAAAGGATAAATAATGAAACAAAAGGGTTTACATAAAACACTGGGAAATATAAACATAACAAAACCTTTTTGGCTTCTCAGCCCTGCTAACGCACAGTTAGCGATATGGTCACGTGATACTGGCCAGCGGATACTTTGATTTAACAGGTGTCAATTGATCATGACACGGATGTCCAATATCAAAGAAGTATATGGTAAACTAAGGCTGCATGTCTCTGTTAACCTATTATTTGGAGTATGGCCGCCACGTTGCGCGACTCTGTCGTCGTCGTCGCCGTCGTATATACGCGCCCACGAGCAATACCGCTATTCACGATAAGCATAAGAAAATCAACTCATGGGTTTCCTTTTCTTTCCTATATGAGTATGGGACTCCGCTTGGCGACCCTTCGGGCCGCCGGAGCTGAGCTATTATAAGTATGTCTGAATATTGCAATTTCCCTTTTGATCTGACGTACTTAACTAATGCCAAAATGAAACGTTATGTTGGGCCCCGGGAGGGGCACTGCCATATATGGGTTATATAGGTATGTGCCGCTGTGAAGGGTATGGTTTTCAAGCAGTTTACTCTAGGATAGGGTATATAAATCAGAGCGTTTGGGTCTGGAATAGGGTATAATTTTTCACAAAACTGACAAGTTGGTTGAAGATTTTATCTAGACTAAGGAAACCAGGAATTGCCACTCAAAAATATAAAAAAAACAAATCGGCAAGTTAAATTTACGCAAATCAGCCTCAACAGTATCCATAGATTTGGGGATTTGGGCAGTTTACTCTAGTATAGGGTAGCGAAATTCAGCTGAACTAGCTTTGGTATAGGCCAAGGGTTCTAGGGTCCCAGCGGCACATCCCCACCCAGAAATTCCCAAAGTACCCCCCGGGTGTTGGCCTAATATAGCAAAAGTATATTTTACATTGGCAACATACTATGCAAAACTCTACTAAATTAGAATTTTTCACCACTTTTAAGAACGATTATAAACCCTCCTCTTATTTAGACCTAACAAGCAAACTAAGAACTAGTGAAATTTAGGATAGGCAATCACCAATTATAATAAAGTTTCCATATAACGCGCGCTCTGATTGGCTGAAAGAGCGTGCTTTATCAGAGAACAGAGCACGGGTTGATGACGGTAAGTTGGCTTTCAAATTTTTGCTTCGGAATTTTGACAAATTTGTCCCAAATTAAACATCCCCTGTGATTCAGACAAACGCAATGGAAACGAGCTATTTGTCTGTAGTAAATATGGCTCACAGAGACCTTTGTTAGCAACAGTAGTGTTAAAACTGTACTAGAATAACAAGTTTTGCTGGATTCCCGCCGACAAAACACGTAGCGAAGTAAACAAATCTCAACCTAAACAGTACTTCGATAAAAGCATTAAATCTGTTACGAAGGCAGAAATTATACTTAAGAAGTAAAACAATGACAGAAAACAACAACTGAACTGTCTCTGTTTACGATGACAAGCTTTATTTTTGTACAAATGCTCAATTGTTCAAACAACACTTACATGTAGTATAGCAACGCTCGTTCTCCGGTCATCTCAACGAAGTGAACGGACGAGTAGTCAGTGCAAAGCTTGCTCTAATAGTCTCTTCTGTGCTCGGAGTAGAACCAGTGGGAGCTGTTTAGTCTTTCTAACTTTTACGCTAGTTCGGGCAATCTTGCTGCATGCGGCTACAAGCCGTAAACAACTGTAGCTCCTTTCAAAATCAACTCGGCATTTTGCATTTTCATCCGCAAGCTTTGAGCTCCGCGTTTCGTAATTTCCACTGGAAAAGTGCACGTTTTCATGGCCTACAATACGGCCGGATTCCTCTGGACTATAAACCTTCACCTGCCTTTAGATCCGTATTTAAAATTGAATTTAAAAGCGAACTTCGAAGGCATCGTTCTTCTCTCGAAAGCCGCTCAAACTTCTCGAAACTGAAAGCTTAGCTGAAGTCCAGTTTGTGATTGACAGCTGTCGTTTCGTTAGCCAATCAAATTATTTGAACAATTCTAACAAGGATTGTGATTGGCTTATTTTAGCGTGCTTTATCAGAGAACAGTACACGGCTGACGCCACTTTTGCTCGATTGGAAAATAAAGTGTGGTGTGAAAATTCAGCCATATCCGTGGGGAAATTTATGGATTCTTTATCATAAAACAAATAAAGAAGCCTCGACTGTGCTCTGTTCTGTTGTAAAGCACTTAGGAAGCAGTAGAGCACTCGACTACGTCTCGTGTTTTCCCCTACACTTCTTTCGTGCTCTACCGCCTCCTGCGTGCTTTACAACAGAACAGAGCACAGTCGAGGCTTCTTTATTTGTTAACTAAGGATTGAGACTGGTAGATATGATCAAATTCCAAGCAGTTAACAGACTCTGCCCTATTTATGAATCTAATCAAATTGAAGACGAATCTCACTTTCTTATTCATTGCAATAAATACTCTATTCTACGAAATAAATTTATATAATAAAATACAACATTTCATTCCGACTTTTAAACAATTATCTCCGTTACAAGCCATCGGCGAACTTATGACCTCTTCAAATCATTATATTAATATTCAATTAGCGAAATTTATTTCATCTTCGGCTTTGGTCTACACAATATTCTTCTTTCAAATCAAACCGATGTAACTTGATTGCTATATCATAACATTATTATTATATGATCACGGTAATCGTTACTGTTTTAGTTTTACTTTTAGTTTGCAAAGGCTTTTGCAACACTGTATGCTTTTATGGTCATGCAAATAAAGTTAGTTGTTGAGTAAACGACTTTCGTGTCTAACCTGACACGTACATGTATCACTGGTAACTGACAAATAAATTCATGAAGTATTTATACTAAGTTAGCATGAAAGATGACTATCACCAACTCAAAGATAAGAGTCTCGACTGTTTGGCAATTTAGTGACGTTCATATACCTGAATAACTTACTCATGAAATAATTGTTACTCTAGCAGTCTTGCGGAAAGTTGTTTTGATTGGCACTAATTATGTCATTGTAAGTGGCGGCATTGTTATTCAGTAGTTGGTCACGCAGGCTTAAAGGCCGTTGCCTCTGGATGCTCCTGATACAAAATGGCTGCTTCTAATCTTCAGTTTCAGAGCCTCTCATTCGCTCTTGCGGATAACTATGGACAACAGCGCCTTTCGTAGCATCACATTCACTTCTGTGTTGTTGTTTTCATCGAGCGAACATCAGTGAACACTCGGACGATGCAGTCTTGCCGTGTCCATATGATCAAGTTACTTGCCTGTGGAACAATATTTTCACAACTGAACATAACAGGTATTGACTGCGTTTCAGCTTTATTTTTTGATAGCTCTATATAGATACATAGTGTCGACCGAGTCGTAGTCTCGATCGGCTGATATGTAAGGACAATATTCGGTCGAAAGTCGATTGATATATTATATCGCTTCAAACTTGACCGAGACGTGCATAGACAGAAGTCTGGCAACTCTTAAACTGACAGCTTTTATGATCAGGGGCACCCAACGACCGTTTTCTCTCGTATGCTTTTAAACGCTGTTTTAGGCTACGTAGAGTACTTTTAAAGCTCTGTAGGTTAATTTTAGGTTGCGCTAAAAAAAATTTTATCTGTTCGGTTATTCTAGGGGAACTTGAGTATTGTCGAATTTATTAGGGCTTTTTGGTCCATTTCCCGAAACCCTTAGGTCTTATCGCCTTTCCGAAAATGATAGCTTACCTTTTTAGTGTACCCAAAACGACATTTTTAACAATCCGAAAACAACAGACATTAAATTTCTCATATCACGAAAGTTCGAGGTGACAATTCTCTTCAGAAAATCAAAGGGGATTAAAGACCTTCCGAACAGATAATTTACCGAAACGATCCGTTGGGTGCCCCTGTATGATGCATGTTTCACCAGTTAACATTTCTTTTCCTTCTCCTCAATCAAAACGAAGTATAGAGATTGTGTGTATCACTGCTTAACTGCTTGTATCTACATATATTTTCTACTTTCAACGGGCAAATGCGGTGAGATGCTGTAGTTCCGAGTAATTACGTCTTTTATACCGGAAGAACTGGAAGGAGCAAGTTCTTCTGTTTGAGTTTCAGCGCTAATTCGAGAGTTAGTTCTTCTACTCTACACCTAAAATCTATGTTATCGTTTCATTGTAACGATTGACTTCTTAACTCTGGAAGATACGTAGCACCGTCTGTTGCAAGATAGCTACAAAGACTGCCTACAAAGGCAACCCAAACATAACATTTGCATACTATCATGACATGCAAGATCAGCAATCAGCCGGTTCAGTCAAAGAGCAAAT